>NC_059357.1:37780329-38057829 GCF_019703515.2 Myxocyprinus asiaticus | reverse complement strand
GAACATCAAGGAAAAAACACAAAGTCACAGCTGTGAACTGGGTGTTAGCTGATGTTCCTGCACTGCTGAGATTTTCACTGACCTCCATCTTCTAAGCAATTCTCTGCTGGGCTGATGATGTGAAACGATTTGGTTACAGTACTGTACTGGAACCACTGCTCAAGGATCTTGTGAGCTTGGAAGAGGAGGGTTTGTATGTCCCAGCATTAGGCAAAAGAGTCAAAGGACCAGTGTTTAGTGTTGTGGCAGATCATCTTGGGGCCTATTCTGTTGAGGGATTTGTTGAAAGCTTCTCCAGTTCTTATGTCTGCAGATTTTGTCTGGGTGAGCAATCAGATTTTCAGGTGGAAGAAGTGAGAATGAGCATTTCAACTCAGAACTAAAGAACAATATGAAATGCATGTCCAGACTGTGCAGGAGAATACTGCTTTGACTCATGTCTGTGGCAAGTCAAGAGGTAGTGTGCACTTACAAAGAATCTGAAGTATTTCAGTGTTTTGTCAGGTTACCCACCTGATGTGTTGCATGATCTGTTTGAGGGTGTAGCCCCTAAGAATTGGCTCTCTGTCTTTAAATGTTTATCAAGAGTAAATACTTCACTCTGCATCAAAATGAACAAATGCATCAAAATGTTCCCCTACAAATAGTCAGACAAGACTGATGCTCCACAGCAGGTCCCTCTGAATTTTGCAACAAAGAAAAGTGTTGGAGGGAGTGCCAATGGAAACTGGTCATTGCTGCGATTCCTGCCCCTCATAATTGGATCAAAAATCCCTGAAGGTGAACCAGCATGAGTCTTTTAGTGCTCAAAGACATAGTTGAGCTTGTTGTAAGTCATGTTCACACAGAGGAGACTATTTGCTACCTAGACAGTAAGATCTCTGAACACAGACACAGGTTTCTCCAGGTTTTCCCAGAGGAAAAACTAATCCCCAAACATCATTACCTGGAACATTATCCACAACTGTCCGACATGTTCCCTTTAACACCTTACATGTTTGGTGGAAAAAACACTGTAACCCTGAAATGCTACATTTATGTTACATAGATTGCCGACATAACCTTGACTTGTCAAATTCGGAAGTCATAGCTGGAGCAAAAATACAGTAGCCCAGTTTTGGAAAAACACTTATAGGGTTCTCTAATAACCAGTGTATCATTTTTTCATGGTGAGGTTTAGACCAATCAGCCTAAGTTACATAAAGATGTACATACAAGACACAAATACAGTGCAGCAACATAGTCTGTTATTATGGTTGATCTCTCAATTACTGGTTATGTGGCCTTGATCATTTCATTTAAAAGAATAAATAAACAACAAAAAAATATTAAAAATAGTTTGGTGTGTTGGTCTGACACTGTGCAAAGTCTGTACAACTCTGGGGGAAACACTGTATTGTGTTTTTACTGACTTTTGTAGTTATTTTGTGTATTACAGATTGATTAATGTTGCAACCAGCACATCTCCAAGTTATACTTTCAGACCATGATGTCCAGAAACTGACATTACCGTCTGGAATCCCTGGAACAGTTGGAGAACTTAATTCAGTTGTTCAAGATACATTTGGGATTTTAGGGGTTTTCTGATTTGCATTACAAGGATGCTGATTTTGGTAATGACTTTTTCTCCTTGCTTTCGACAACTGATATCACAGATATGGACAGAAAGCCTAGCCCAACGGTCAAAGTGTCGGCCCTCGGACTTTGCAATTCCCCGATTCTCTTCCAGTACAGAGATTCTGCTTCAGTCAGACTCTTTTTGGTACCAAAGATTTTATCTAACTACTTCCAGACATTCTTGGAAGTATAGCTAAGGTCATTTTTCAGTACACTGCTTATCCATCAAGTGCACAACTAAGTCAAGTAGCAGAGGCTCTGATCAAAAAACATCCCTGCCTCAAAGAACCAGGATTTTTCAATGGATGTTATGGATGGATCCAGCGACTCAAACATAAAATGAACAACTTCAGATCCAAACTTCGATGTATCGGCTGTCCAGAAATTGAGGTGAACTCACTCAAGAGGAAACCAGCACATGAGCAGGCTCCTGCTAAAAATGTTAAAAAGCCTAAAAAGGCTGAAGTAAATTACTTACCTCCTCATCCTCAAGGTGAAACCAGTGTAAGTTTGGAGAAAGAGAGAGCGGACCTCTTACGTGAAGTGACGAAAAGGGATAATTGCCAGGTGGTTGCTGAGAAAATGGCCAAGACATTCTCTCTTCATAGGCAAGAAATCATTTATGAGCCCCTGCAGTCAGGGACTTCATGGAGCGCTGGCATGCATTATTTGATGCAACACAGGTAGGTTTTTTTTTTTATCTTATATTTTACATTTAAAGCCATGATAATGATTGTTTAGAAGCCAACAGACTACATTTTTTATTTATTTCCCCATCTTCAGGCAGCCATTGGTTACACTTTCAAAACTTTATTAAAATCAGCTTGAAGTTACTTAAACATGAACTAGATAAAACTGACATGATGCATGATCTTTGTGAAGCCATACATCTGCTTGTAAAAACTGTTACAGTTTGCTTTAGCAGGGTACTTAACTGGCCCATCTTATTGACTGGTCTTTGGTTCTATGTGACCTCTATGGAGTGACATCACTTGGAACCAAACCAGTCAATAATAGCTGGTCATTTCAGAGCCCTGCTTTTTTAACACTGGATGTCAGAATTCACAGAGATTTAGGAGTTGTTCCTCTTTAACTAACGTGTTATAGTTTAAATTAATGCAGTATAGCAAATTGTCTGTAAGATTTAATTCTTCTGTTTGTGTGGTCTTCAGATAAATGAAGAATTTAAGAGAATAACCACTGTAAGCCTTGAATCTACCTTTATGGCCAAACCTGACCATTGCACCCCGAAACTGATGGATGTAGACAAGATGGCAACCATCGTGGTCAAGGGAACCAAAATCCTGGCAGGAAAGGATATCCCAAGGTGCTGTGCTTTGCTGATGGGCATAATATATGCTCTGAATCTGAGCTATCGCAAGGAACTTAAATATACTTTTGAAGTGTTTCAGAATCTGTTCCTTGAACTTGATGGACTGAAAGCCAGTGCAAAAGTAATGAGTCTCAAGAACAGTGTTTTCTGAAGATTCCACTTGTTTCAGAGCACTATCAGATTTTATTCAGATTATGTTGTTTTTTATTCTGAAGTCCACTGAAGAGGCTACAAAACTGGTAGTGTAACAAAAGAGGGAACACAAGACAAAGTTGCTTTGGATATGCTGTATATGCAACAAAACTTGTCTTTACAGTTGACAAAACAAAGATGATGTTTAAAGAAATACATATTTTAGCCCACAGAGGGACTGCAACAGGGTAAGATACAGAGAATTTTGTGTTTTGGAAATTAATGTTGTGGGCTTACTTGTGTAATAACATATGCAGCTTAGGTATAGTAACTTTAGGAAAGTTCCATCATACATTACTTGACTTTGGCTGTTATCTCCATGAAAACTCAGGTTTTGAGGGAGTCACATTTGTTTAAGATGTATTTACATGTTTCAGAATCTGTTGTACTACCCTCAGAACTAGCATTTAATCCTCAAAGAGGTGTACTGATGAATGAGCAAGCATTATGTGTTAAAATGTTTCATACTGTTTCAAAAACTGACTGTCTGCTGCAAAAACATGTTCGTTATGGTTTTCGTAAAATTGATCTAAAAGAACTTTACTATATTGTGTCAATAAAAAAGCTGCAGGACCATGAGAAGATTGTTGGCCATTGAAAGTTAATATTTAATGAGCACTTGCTTGTTCCTCTAGTTTTACAAAATGTTTACAGATATTTTACAAAATTATTTTAAAACTGCAGTTAATATGTTACAGATTTGACACGTTTGGCACTGTGGTTTTAAATATGTAAGGGCCTAAAATCTAACTGGAGCAACTAAATTTTTTTAATGGTTGTCAACTTAAAAACTTGTGTTCATAATTATAGTAATTAAGTAAATAAGACTTAAATTTATTTTAAATAATGTGAAAAAAAACTAGTTGGAACAACTTAATTTTTATGAGTAATCTACTTAATTAAGTAGGTGTTAATTGAAAATACCTTTGATTTTTGAGGAAAAGGTAATTCCTCTAACTCAATGTAGTTCGTTGGTTGAACATAATTTTATTAGAAGTTGACATAACTCAAAAAAGATTGATGCAAACTGTTGCGTTAATTTTTGTTGTTGAGCCTAAACATTTGTTTAACAGAGTTCTAAAAGACTGTTTGCAAACAGCATGCAAATTACCTCAGGACTTGCATCTCCTATTTTAAACTCCTACAGATTTCTCCTCTGCAGATCCATCAGGTATGCTCATGGTTTTTATAGGGATATTGTTTAATTCATTGGTCCGCTGGGTTGGATTGCATTCTCACCACAAGCGAACTGCTCCAGAGCTCGCTTGCAATCGGTCCGAAACCACTTCATCCAAGAGGTCTCGGACCAATTGCTTTTGTGCGGATCCGAGTGAGATTTCTGTGTTCACATATGCCTAAACAAACCAAACTAAGGGGGGAAAACGCACCAGGCTCTGAAACAAATGGTCCAAACGAGCCAGGTGCGAAAAAGCCATGAGTTCTTCATGTCCTTTACAATTGTGTCAGATTGTATGATAAGATCCCAGTTAGATTGTGAGTAAAAGCCAAAGCAGGCTCTGCCACATCAACCGTCACTTATGTCAGATTGTACGATACACATCTTAGCCAAGACTTAGGACATGATAGACAGCTTTGCATTTTAAAAGGAATACACTGTAAATATATATATATATATATATATATATTTATATATATATATTTATTTTTTTTTTTTGTTTTTTTTGTTTACTGACATTTACTGTAAATAATTACAGATTTTTTCTGTCTTTTTCATAATAAGAGAATATACCTGTAAAATACAGAAAAACCAAGTTTTTCAAAAAATCTGCTGTTAAAGTACAATCAAAGTCTGTAACTTTAGATTATAAGAATCCACCATTTTATAACATCACTGTACAATTTTTTTTTTTTACGGCTTTGAGTGTTAATTTAGTAGATATCAGTGTAAAAACACTGTTATCAGTGTAAAAACATTGACCAATAAATTGTGCGCATTTATTTAAAAACACAGAATTTTTGTTTGTTACACATGTTTGCTGTAAATTTTAAGTAATTAACACATTATAAAACCTAATGAAAATCAATTTTACAGAACTGTTCTATAAAATTACTTCCAATACAGTGTAATAAAAAAATAGGACAACTGCAACTTAACAGTAATTTTCTGTTTTCTAACATTAAATGCATGGTAAATTTATTTAAATTCCACATCAACAAAGACATTACATTTAACCAAAAACAGTAGCTTAACATCTGCATTTGACCAAACCTGGACTTATGGTCAAATATTAATGATTTAAAAGTAAAATAAAGATATTTTAATCTCTACGCTCTAGCACAATACTTGTTTTTATTATAATGCACTGGTCCTTCATACACACACAGAAACACCCACCGGGAATAAAATAATAAAGGATATTTTGATTCAAATAATTTAATAATGTCAAACTGTTAAAGCTAGGGTGTGCAATCTTTTCCAGAAACATTTTTTATTATACTGGTTGAAAGTCTCTTCACATCCTGATAGCAATCAATAATTTAAGTGGTCTAAATGTAAAAAATAATATATATATATATATATATATATATATATATATATATATATATATATATATATATATATATATATATATATACACTATATTGCCAAAAGTATTCGCTCACCTGCCTTTAGACGCATATGAACTTAAGAGACATCCCATTCTTACTCCATAGGGTTTAATATGACGTCGGCCCACCCTTTGCAGCTATAACAGCTTCAACTATTCTGGGAAAGCTTTCCACAAGGTTTAGGAGTGTGTTTATGGGAATTTTTGACCATTCTTCCAGAAGCGCATTTGTGAGGTCAGACACTGATGTTGGACGAGAAGGCCTGGCTCACAGTCTTCGCTCTAATTCATCCCAAAGGTGCTCTATCGGGTTGAGGTCAGGACTCTGCACAGGCCAGTCAAGTTCTTCCACACCAAACTCGCTCATCCATGTCTTTATGGACCTTGCTTTGTGCACTGGTGCGCAGTCATGTTGGAACAGGAAGAGGCCATCCCCAAACTGTTCCCACAAAGTTGGGAGCATGGAATTGTCCAAAATCTCTTGGTATGCTGAAGCATTCAGAGTTCCTTTCACTGGAACTAAGGGGCCAAGTCCAGCTCCTGAAAAACAACCCCACACCATAATCCCCCCTCCACCAAACTTCACAGTCGGCACAATGCAGTCAGACAAGTGCCGTTCTCCTGGCAACCGCCAAACCCAGACTCGTCCATCAGATAGCCAGATGGAGAAGCGTGATTCGTCACTCCAGAGACGCGTCTCCACTGCTCTAGAGTCCAGTGGCGGCGTGCTTTACACCACTGCATCCGACGCTTTGCATTGCACTTGGTGATGTATGTCTTGGATGCAGCTGCTCGGCCATGGAAACCCATTCCATGAAGCTCTCTACGCACTGTTCTTGAGCTAATCTGAAGGCCACATGAACTTTGGAGGTCTGTAGCGATTGACTCTGCAGAAAGTTGGCGACCTCTGCGCACTGTGCGCCTCAGCATCCGCTGACCCCGCTCTGTCATTTTACGTGGCCTACCACTTCGTGGCTGAGTTGCTGTCATTCCCAATCGCTTCCACTTTGTTATAATACCACTGACAGTTGACTGTGGAATATTTAGTGACGAGGAAATTTCATGACTGGACTTGTTGCACTGGTGGCATCCTATCACAGCACCACGCTGGAATTCACTGAGCTCCTGAGAGCGGCCCATTCTTTCACAAATGTTTGTAGAAGCAGTCTGCATGCCTAGGTGCTTCATTTTATACACCTGTGGCCATGGGAGTGATTGGAACACCTGAATTCAATTATTTGGATGGGTGAGCGAATACTTTTGGCAATATAGTGTATATATATATCTTCTGTGGAAGGGACAGGATTAAAAAAATAATAATCGACCAATCATTGCATTCGGTCCGAATGTAATGATAGGATGTCCTTCATGTCTGTCAATCTATATTTGCATACCGCCGCGCAACTTGTTCGCGCAGACAATCACACGTCATCAGCGCGGGTTCCTTGACGCTGTGCAGAGCGAGCGCGAGAATGGAAGGCGAACCGCAACTACCTTTTGTTCTTCCTGAACCACCAGTAAAAACAAGAAAAGTGTGTGTGTGTGTGTGTGTGTGTGTGTGTGTGTGTGTGTGTGTGTGTGAGTGAGAGATAGAGGAGGCGTGGCTTCGGAGACACCTCTGAAGTGAGGGCGGGCTCTATGCTTTCAAAGCTAGCTTGCTAACTGCTAGCCTCTCTGGATTACACACCCTAGCTTTAAGTAATTCATTACCCCTCTCTTTTAAAATGTGGTAAATTGTAATATCTTATATTTGGCAGAATCCAACTTTTGTAAACCACAGAAAATGAGGTCAGCGAACAGTTCTGTGTTGTGATTGGACAAAATCGACGTTGCCGGAGCTGTTCAGCCAATGAATGCCCGAGAATCAGCTGTTTGAATCTGAGCGCCAGCTGCACCGCGGGAGAGCTGTCTGTCTGAAGAAGGAAGAGACAGCCTGGCTGCACAGAAGTCTGTGTTCATGCCAAGTGTTAAAGTTTTGCATCAACTAAAGGTTCTGACATCGAGCTAAGTGATTTAGTGCAAGGTTAAGCTAAGTTGTCAAAGTGTACAGATTTATGCTACCAAAACAATATCAGAGCTAAAGTTGTAACCCCTTTAACGAGCTGAGGAATGTTAGTCTTAGAAATTTAATTTGATGGTGCATCTGTTAAGTTCAGTACAGGCAAACAAACATTACTTAGTTTGTAGTGGTCACTGTATTATTGAGCTTATTTTTAATGTGCTAACTTGGCAGTAAAAGTGAAAGATGCAGTTAGCTCTTGACAGAAGTCCAAAGAGCTAACGTTACATGTGATTATTGTTATAAAGCTGACTAAGGTAATAATGAAAATCTTGTTAAATTTGTGTGGCATTCTGACACAGAAAATGTGTGGGAACCGTACTTAAATAGTGATTACAGTTAACCCTTATAGTGAATAGTGGATTTTAACCCTTATCTTATTTCTGTGCTTTTTTTTCCCCCTGTTTTTTGTCACTTCTGTCCCTGATATGTCAGAAAACCTCAGTTCAACCCAGTCATCAGGACCATATTTCGCTGTGTTCCCACATGTCTTCAGAAGATTCCTACAAGCAAACAGATGTGACTAATCACAATCAGAATCAGCTTTATTGCCAAGTATGCTTACACATACAAGGAATTTGTCTTGGTGACAGGAGCTTCCAGTGCACAACAATACAAAAACAGCAACAAGACTTTTTAAAAAATTATTAAAATTGAATAAAAAAAATAGATAAATATTGAAAAGAAAATATATAGAATACACAATATATATACACACACACACATACAGTGCATCCGGAAAGTATTCACAGCGCTTCACTTTTTCCACATTTTGTTATGTTACAGCTTTATTCCAAAATGGATTAAATTCATTATTTTCCTCAAAATTCTACAAACAATACCCCATAATAACAACGTGAAAGAAGTTTATTTGGAATCTTTGCAAATTCATTAAAAATAAAAATGAAAAAAAAAAAAACACATGTACATAAGTATTCACAGCCTTTGCTCAATACTTTGCTGAAGCACCTTTGGCACCAATTACAGCCTCAAGTCTTTTTGAGTATGATGCTACAAGCTTGGCACACCTATTTTTGGGCAGTTTCTCCCATTCTTCTTTGCAGGACCTCTCAAGCTCCATCAGGTTGGATGGGGAGCGTCGGTGCACAGCCATTTTCAGATCTCTCCAGAGAAGCTCAATCGGGTTCAAGTCTGGGCTCTGGCTAGGCCACTCAAGGACATTCACAGAGTTGTCCTGTAGCCACTCCTTTGTTATCTTGGCTGTGTGCTTAGGGTCGTTGTCCTGTTGGAAGATGAACCTTCGCCCCAGTCTGAGGTCCAGAGCGCTCTGGAGCAGGTTTTCATCAAGGATGTCTCTGTACATTGCTGCATTCATCTTTCCCTCGATCCTGACTAGTCTCCCAGTTCCTGCCGCTGAAAAACATCCCCACGGCATGATGCTGCCACCACCATGCTTCATTGTATGGATGGTATTGGCCAGGTGATGAGCGATGCCTGGTTTCCTCCAGACATGACGCTTGCCATTCAGGCCAAAGAGTTCAATCTTTGTTTCTCATGGTCTGAGAGTCCTTCAGGTGCCTTTTGGCAAACTCCAGGCAGTCTGTCATGTGCCTTTTACTGAGGAGTGGCTTCCATCTGGCCACTCTACCATACAGGCCTGATTGGTGGAGTGCTGCAGAGATGGTTGTTCTTCTGGAAGGTTCTCCTCTCTCCACAGAGAAATGCTGGAGCTCTGTCAGAGTGACCATCGGGTTCTTGGTCACCTACCTGACTAAGGCCCTTCTCCCCCGATCGCTCAGTTTGGCCAGGCGGCCAGCTCTAGAAAGAGTCCTGGTGGTTCCAAACTTCTTCCATTTACGGATGATGGAGGCCACTGTGCTCATTGGGACCTTCAATGCTGCAGAAATGTTTCTGTACCCTTCCCCAGATCTGTGCCTCGATATAATCCTGTCTCGGAGGTATACAGACAATTCCTTGGACTTCATGGCTTGGTTTGTGCTCTGACATGCACTGTTAACTGTGGGACCTTATATAGACAGGTGTGTGCCTTTCCAAATCATGTCCAATCAACTGAATTTACCACAGGTGGACTCCAATCAAGTTTGTAGAAACATCTCAAGGATGATCAGTGGAAACAGGATGCACCTGAGCTCAATTTTGAGTGTCATGGCAAAGGCTGTGAATACTTATGTACATGTGATTTTTTTCGTTTTTTATTTTTATTAAATTTGCAAAGATTTCAAACAAACATTTTTCACGTTGTCATTATGGGGTATTGTTTGTAAAATTTTTAGGAAAATAATGAATTTAATCAATTTTGGAATAAGGCTGTAAAATAACAAAATGTGGAAAAAGTGAAGCGCTGTGAATACTTTCCGGATGCACTGTAATTAAGCATATTGATTCCTGTATAAAACCTGTCATTTGAAGAACAAAGAACCACAAAAATATGCATACTTATAGGAATATATTGTAAAATTGGTAGACCGTAAGGTGGTTTTATCAAACTTAAAATGTCATTACATCCCAATCACTGTAAATGAATTGGAAAGTTGCATATTTAATGGATTATTTGATTTTAGAAATTTAAAGTTTTCTATGAATTTCTGTGAATATATTGAATGATCACATAAAGTAAAAGCTTAGATCTGTGAACACACTAACAATAAACTTTTATATAGGGTTAATTACATGTTATTTTTCATTATTTTTCTGTATTTAACCAATCGAATCCAGTGCTGTAACAGTGAGATCTCATGGATAAACAGTACATCGTAAAAGTTTGTAGGCAGGTCAAC
Source organism: Myxocyprinus asiaticus (assembly GCF_019703515.2). Lineage (NCBI taxonomy): Eukaryota > Metazoa > Chordata > Actinopteri > Cypriniformes > Catostomidae > Myxocyprinus > Myxocyprinus asiaticus. The sequence continues at coordinate 38,047,299 of NC_059357.1, read as the reverse complement.
CAATATTTAATGGTTAACCACTGTAAATTTATAGGTTAAGAACATTTATTGACAGATTACCTCTGTTGAAATTTTTTAAATAAGATTTAAAAAACAGTAAAGTGACTGTTAATTTAAATCTTTTTTTCTTTATTTTACTTTTAAAAATGTGTACTTTGACAGGTGCATGTTGTAGATTGATTGAACAATTCTATGAATCAACATAATTCTGCTGTTATTTAAAAGATAGCAACCTTCAAGTTGTGGGCTTTAATTGTATTTATGCAGTATTTCCTTGATTTTATTACATTTTAGAGATGTTTTCTAAACAATAAAAATTTGTAATTCTACTAAAATTTGGTCATAAAATTATAAAGAATATATACAGGGAAAAGCTGTAATGTTACAGTAATTCATTGTTGAATTAAGTATAGTATTTTACTGTAATTTTATGGTAACTGTTTGGCAACTTTTGCTGCTGGACATTTTACTTTTTTTTTTTTTTTTTTTAACAGTGTAGTTGACACGAAAATAAAAATTCAATTGAATGAATGAAAACCGTTTTGTATTCCGTAGAAGAAAGTTCTACAGGCTTAGGACGGCATGAGGGTTAGAAAACGATTGCAGTAATTTTCATTTTTGGGTGAATTATTCCTTTAAGTCACCAGTTCGTATACATTATGACATTCTCATATACGCACAACATTTTAATATGGCACAATTCCCAAAAATTTGTCTCAGACTACACTGTTGTGGCCAAAATCTTAAAGTGCGGTACATATATAGTAAAGAACAGGTGCCTTTTCTAAATGTAGCACATTTATTTAGGGTTCTGTACGTATGACCTTAAGAAGATCACTGAAAGAGCTACATCTAATGACCGGATGTATTATGTCAAGTCATTTTTTTTTTTTTGTATAGCACTTTTCACAATGGCTGTGTCTCGTTTGGAAGGCTGCGTCCTCCGGAGGTCGCATTTGTTCGCATATTTATTTATTATTATTATTATTATTTATCTATTGTAAATAACTTTTATGTATATGCACTTACATTTATACAATTGTTAACCTTTTTTGCATTCCCAATAAAAAAAATAAAAATAAAAAATAAAAGTATGCGGCCGACAAATGCGACCTCCGGAGGACGCATCCTTCCAAACGAGACACAGCCTGTGTCACTATATGTACATGAATAAATTGTACAATGAATGCAGTTTCCAACCAGAATTAACAATATGAACTAATGAAGCATTTAAAACATTTTCCAATCTAAATAAATGATTACACATGAATAAAAATACCCAACTCAAAAATTAAATAGGAAGTCTTCCCTTTAAATGACTTTACACAACTTCTTACCAGTGCCACGTGAGCACCAAGCTTACGACTGATAGGGCCAAACAAGACTAAAGAAGCAAGGTATTAATACACTGACCAATTCAACCAACAAAAAGGATAGGGGCCGTATTCATTAAAGTTTCTTAAGAATAAATCCCTTCTTAACTATCATTTTCTTCTTAATTTCTAATTTAAGAAAAAAGTTAAGAATATTTTGTATTCCCGAAAAAAACTTAAGAAAGTTCATATCTTTTTTCTTAAGACTGTAGTTAAGAAAAAAACATAAGAAGCATTCAAATTCTGACAAAATAAAATAAAATAAAGGGCATAAATATCATCATAAATAAAATCTTAAAGTTGGGATAACCTCACAGTTGTCTTAAATCCTAAAAGGTAAAATGTTTAATGAATTGACTGGGGTTTTCATGTTGAAGTCGCAATGGGCTGTTTACGTAAAAATATGATTTTAGACCAAAAAAACTTTTTTGACTGTTTTGTGTTTAATGATATTTTTATTTTCAGCTTGTAAACCATGTAAATGTCATCACCAAATTCAAACAATAAAATGTTGTTTTGAAGCTTCTTAATGTGGTGACCAATCATGCTTATTCAAACGGATACACTGCATATAGCGCTCTCTCTCCACGATCTTTAGAGTTCATACAAACAATAATTCTGACATTAGAAAGCTGAGACTTTCTTTTCACCCCCATCCACATCCCTATCGGAGCTGGGCACAGCGTAGACAGCCTCTGCCACCCTTTCCCATTTACCCTCCTCTTACTTTCCGACGTGATATAATTATCAAGATTCCCAAGGAGAACTTTTACCTTGAAATCATTTCCTCTTATTCTTAAAGAAAAAAATTAAGATGTTCTTAAGAAAATACTTGAGAACTAACTAAGAATATTTCAAGAATTGCACTTTGGAATGTTCTTGCGAACTTTTTATTTATCCTAAGAACTTCCGTAATTTTTTTTTCTTAAGAACATTTTTGTGTATGGCCCAAGGTGTTAAGAATAACAAATCAAGTCCAGTCATATGAGATACTTATTTGTAGAAGGAGGGATTGAGTGTTGCTGAAATAGGTCATGGCAGTTTTTGATTGTTATCAGAAAAAGATAAGTACCCACTCACTGGGCAATAGGGTGTGTAACCATGTGTATAATTTGACTGTTTGCAACTGGCTTTTTTTTTTTTTTTTTATCAGTTAAAACAATTTCATCAAAACATTTCCTGCAGAATAGGAGTATAAATATCACTCCAAAAGACCATTGAAATTCACACTTCAACTGAAGACAATAACAGAAGACTTCATCTCTTAATATACCAAAGACACACAGCGACTCCAGGTGAGACACGACTTTAAAATGATCTTTTGACAAATCAGATGCAAATGTCAGTTCACCACAGGGGACGGATAGACATTTTTTTAATTAAAAATGAGAAATATCACTAAATTCTGTAAAGGAAATATTTTCATCTTTCATTGTCTTAATACTGTTTTTTTCCTTTTATTAGACAGCCATACTTACTTGTAAAACAACAACAACTACATTGTAGTAACTAATAAAATAATACAAAAATTAAGTTGTCCTCTTTCAAATTGAGAGATCCTTTGTTTTAATGAAAGTGAATAAACAGAAGTTCAATATTTGTATGTATGTATACCCATTAGTTTTTAATTTACTTTAGAAAACTTGAATTGTTTATAACAAAACTTTTAGCATAATAAAGTTGCTGAAAATGATCCTCTTTATTATTGTTATTTACTAGAGCCATGGCATCTGAGGCAATCGAGGTGGCAGCCCTAGGAAGACCTCTGTTTCCTGGAATGCTTTACGACTGCCGCAAGGATTCCTTCATTCCAGGTGATGTGCCTACTTTTTTTTATTATATATATTAATAAAATAATTAATAATAATAATAAATAATTAATTACAAAAATAAATAAATAAATAAAAACTTTTAAAAAATATTAAATTACCACTTTTCTGTTCTATGGTCAAGGGTTCAAATGAATCCCAAAAAGCAAAATAACCATGGCACCCACATTAAAAAGCCTTTATATCACGGGTCTGTTGAATGCTTGATTCTGATTGGTTGACAGACGTTCTAAGGCGTGCAATTAGTTAACACACGGCTGTGAAGTTGTTCCAGGTCTTGACCACACAACGGTTCCATATCACTTCGACAAATAATTTCTGTTATTTCAAAGAGCACAAAAGGCTACCACAACAAGGCTACATCGGATAAGAATGACAAACAATGTCTATAATATCCTAAATTTATATAATTTCAAAAAGTGTTGAGGACCCGTGTCAACCCATAACTGACAGCGATGTATCTATAATCATTCAGTGAATATTGGAAACAACTGAGAAATTCAACTTTTTCCACGTATTTGTCATTGTGATAATTATTGTTGAGGAAATAAGCTCATCAACCCGTGAGAGCCCAAACACCGTACATGCGCTGCACTAGTATGAAGGCAATTGGTCGATGCTGTGATTGGCTGCTGCTGTTAACAATAATGGGATTGGTTGCTGCTGTAATCAATCAATGAGTCTGCAGTCATTTGTGTTCCTTGAGAGTTTAGGCAGTTTGACATGAATAAACCCCTACACAATGTCAAAATCAATGATAATATACTTCAATTTATATTTGATACAATTGGATACTTATGCTGGGGTGGCAATGCTTTTTCTTAGGGTGGCATTTGCCACCACATGCCACCCCGGTAGATCCGCCCCTGCAGAAGTCGGTCCTGGATTTATGAGGCGTGTCCCATCATTTCTCTAAAAAATGTAATAATATCCTGGTTTCAGCTGTTAGGCTTACTGATTATTTTCTTTGAAATTAAAATCCTCAACGTCCTTCTTGGTATCGTGTCTGGTATCAATTGCAGGGAAGGGAAGATATTTTATTGCATTGCATGATGATTTGACAATACTTTCATTCTAGTTTTGCAGCAATCCTCTCAGAATCTGGTCACCATGACAACGACCCACTCGCTTGGCGCTCTCTGCTGCTCTCTGTTGCTCTCTGTTGCTCTCTGTCATCATCCAACGCAAATTAGAAATCCCCAAATGAAAATGCATGTTCAACAAACTGAAAGAAGCCGATCTATTTCTTTGCACAACACGTGAAAATGGAATTGAAATGTTTTGCTGTCACTGTAAATGCTCACTTTCCCATGGCCACAGTGTTAAATAAGAGATTACGGCTGTATGTTTTTTTCAATAGTACAAGCACTTAAATGTGGAGTTGTATTTTAACTTTTAAGTTCCAGTGTTGCAAATTTTTTGTAGAAATGTGTAGCTGACAAGAAATTTCAAGCACTGACAAGTCATATCATTATTACACATGCAATATGACATCATATGGATAGAGTAGGCTATATGGAATGTGTACATTTTACAAATATCCAAAATGTGGTTAAAATCATATAAAACAATATATAATGAAATAAAATAACATTTCACATACTAAAAGATGTTATATTGAATTCAGCTACATATTTTAATACAATATATATATATATATATATATATATACACTATATTGCCAAAAGTATTCGCTCACCCATCCAAATAATTAAATTCAGGTGTTCCAATCACTTCCATGGCCACAGGTGTATAAAATGAAGCACCTAGGCATGCAGACTGCTTCTACAAACATTTGTGAAAGAATGGGCCGCTCTCAGGAGCTCAGTGAATTCCAGCGTGGTACTTTGATAGGATGCCACCTGTGCAACAAGTCCAGTCGTGAAATTTCCTCGCTACTAAATATTCCACAGTCAACTGTCAGTGGTATTATAACAAAGTGGAAGCGATTGGGAATGACAGCAACTCAGCCACGAAGTGGTAGGCCACGTAAAATGACAGAGCGGGGTCAGCGGATGCTGAGGCGCATAGTGCGCAGAGGTCACCAACTTTCTGCAGAGTCAGTCGCTACAGACCTCCAAAGTTCATGTGGCCTTCAGATTAGCTCAAGAACAGTGCGTAGAGAGCTTCATGGAATGGGTTTCCATGGCCGAGCAGCTGCATCCAAGCCATACATCACCATGTGCAATGCAAAGCGTCGGATGCAGTGGTGTAAAGCATGCCGCCACTGGACTCTAGAGCAGTGGAGATGCGTTCTCTGGAGTGACGAATCACACTTCTCCATCTGGCAATCTGATGGACGAGTCTGGGTTTGGCGGTTGCCAGGAGAACGGTACTTGTCTGACTGCATTGTGCCAACTGTGAAGTTTGGTGGAGGGGGATTATGGTGTGGGGTTGTTTTTCAGGAGCTGGGCTTGGCCCCTTAGTTCCAGTGAAAGGAACTCTGAATGCTTCAGCATACCAAGAGATTTTGGACAATTCCATGCTCCCAACTTTGTGGGAACAGTTTGGGGATGGCCTCTTCCTGTTCCAACATGACTGCGCACCAGTGCACAAAGCAAGGTCCATAAAGACATGGATGAGCGAGTTTGGTGTGAAAGAACTTGACTGGCCTGCACAGAGTCCTGACCTTAACCCGATAGAGCACCTTTGGGATGAATTAGAGCGAAGACTGTGAGCCAGGCCTTCTCCTCCAACATCAGTGTCTGACCTCACAAATGTGCTTCTGGAAGAATGGTCAAAAATTCCCATAAACACACTCCTAAACCTTGTGGAAAGCCTTCCCAGAAGAGTTGAAGCTGTTATAGCTGCAAAGGGTGGGCCGACGTCATATTAAACCCTATGGATTAAGAATGGGATGTCACTTAAGTTCATATGCGTCTAAAGGCAGATGAGCGAATACTTTTGGCAATATAGTGTATATATATATATATATATATATATATATATATATATATATATATATATATATATATATACAAATTATATGCATGTATCGCGAACCCCCCAGGTGTCCCAGTTTGAGACTTTCAAAACTAGTCACCCTATCGAAAACCTGCTAGCCGTGTCGGGGGCTTCAATTATGAAACATCTGAACTTTTATTAGAATGACTGTTCGTTGTGTTGCCAATGCATGATTTTAAAACAAAGAGATCAGAAACAATATAATATCCAGTGATTTATTCTGATAAAGTGACCATACGTCCTCTTTTTCCCGGACATGTCCTCTTTTTTGGACCTTAAAAAAAGCTTCTGGCCAGGATTTCTAAATTTGCAAAAATGTCCGGGATTCGGTTTTAGTTGCATTATGATGTGCATCTGGTCTAATACTTCATTGTGTGTGCGCGCATATTTGCATTGCTTTAACCCCTCTTTGTAAGTCCCGCCTTCTCGCACACCATTTGGTCGATTATAAGAGGCTTGCAGCAACTATTGGCCAAATTCCTGCCTGTCAATTTCTCTGCGAAGGCGTGAAGCGCTGTTGTGTACGGCATCAAACAGCTTGACAGTAGCAGCAAATGACAGCTGAGAGGAAACAATGCCTAAACGAAAGTGCAAATTTAAAAAAGATTTGCACAAAATATTCCCATGCTTTCGTCCAGGTCGAGATCCGTGGGAAGCAGAATGTAGGACATGTAAAGCTGGCAATTATGTGTCAGTTGCTAATAAAGGTGCAAGTGATTTAGAAGCACACATTAGAAGAAGCATAAAGGGTCAGAAAAAGGTGAAAGTTCATCAGGTCAATTAACGGTAACAGACCTTCTTTCACGGGAATTCGGCGGATGCATGAGGTGTATCCTTCGTGGGCACTCATAACCCACGATTCTTTGCTTCAACGGAAATATGATGTTCAAACGCAAGTAATGTTAATTCCCAAGTTGAAGTACCTCAGTAGATGGATGCAGACTATATAATATGTATAATTATATTCATATATAATTAAAATAAAGTATTAGACTAAAAGTACAACTGTAAAATCTATTTTCTTTTCTCTTTACATCATTATAACTCTCCTAAAATGTACCTCATACATCATACCTCATGCTTGTTAAAGAGTGTACGTGCTGTCATAGCAACCATGTTACGTTCAGTTTCCTTTTGTTCTACGAAGGCCATCTCGTTTAAACGAGACTTGTTTAAAGGAGGACACTCGGTATACTGCAGCCTTCAAAGGACGCGTCCTACCTAGCATGCAGCCTTCCAAACGAGACACAGCCATTGTTATCACATTGCTTCATTTTCCATGGCCATTCAAAATAATAGTAAAGGTAAATAAAGGTACACTCATGGCATGAAATATTTTATTTTAGTACATGGACATTCAAAAGAATGTTGTAAATTTGTATTTATATATATATATATATATATATATATATATATATATATATATATATATATATATATTTATGTTATGCTAATAGAGTGTCTTTTTCACTGTATTAAAGTTTGCATTCATAGTAACACTCTTTTGAACCCTATTATTCCACCCCATTTGGAATTGGTATAGAGTTTTGTTTGATACTCAGTTTTCAGAGTTGCGACAAGACTTACTTTCTCATGTCAAATGAACTAAAGACGACTTTGTGTTTAAAGTTTGGTAACAAAAATAAATAAATTGGAATTATCTGTTTTCTTCTACTGTTAATATCAGTAATGAAATTCATTCAGATTTTTAATATTATAAGTATTATTTAAAATCTGTACATTTGGGTGTCCAGCAATACGTCCCACCTTGCCTGTTTTCCCCATTCTATATGTATCACTTGATATAAAAACTAAAACTGAAATAAAAACTAAATGTAATGGAAAACTAATACTAAACTATAAAATATTTTAAAACTAAAACTAACAAACAAAATTAAAACTAAACTAAATTGGAGCTACATTTTTTAAATGAAATAGAAATAAAAACTAAATAAAAAATGTAAAACTGTTATAACCTTGAATCCAATACACAATACAATACACAATATCAAGACTTGATATTAAAAGAAAAAGGCACATATGTTTTCTTTTTTAAAAGGTAAGAACCAACTGATCATCATTAATAACACATAAAACTTCATTAATGCAGCACATTACAATAAAACACTGTACGTTGTTTATACGTTTATAATGTGACAATTAAATTTTTATCCTTACTGCCACAAAACTCCATAACATTTTCTCAGCATCTGTTGAAGCAAATTCCATGCCCTTGTTTTTCCTCGTTTTGCAGATTTCCAGCTTTGCAGTACCAATCAAATAATTTAGCAAACAGACTTTCCTTTTATCTGACACTCAGTGTTTGAGTTCCCCAATAAATACTTGATGAGAAAAAATTTCTCCAAAGCCCTGAAACCAAACATTGAGGAGCATTAAAAGACCTCCAAGTCTCATGCATTTAAAAAATGTTCTAGAGTTTCCTCGATTACAAAACCTGCACTCCCCACCCACTGCTGGATTCAGGTGCGTCACATGTCTGTCTGTAGCTATGGTCCTGTGAATAATCCTCCACTTAGAAGCTGTTCGCTTCTCTATGGGACGTTTATACAGGGTTCTCCACCTGTCCCTCACGAGGAAATAAGGTTCCAATATTTCTGTCCACTCTGAGGCTCTTTGCCTGCTAAGCCAGTTCATATGAATGACTTTCAATGTTGCCTTATTTGGCAGACTCCAAGGCCCGTATTCACAAAAAATCTTAAGGCTAAAAGTAGCTCCTAACGTGAAAATTTAGGAGCAACTCTTAAAAATGAGGGCCATGTCACTCCTAATTTTAGGACTCGTAAAATTTTCATCTAAGATTAATTAATGAAGCACTTTAACGCTAAAAGTAGCTTCTTAACCCACAACAGCTTAGAGGTCGTCCTGAGGACGTCTTAATCCCTAAGAGTGACTCACAAACAATCCGAAGCATGGCTGCTGTCATCACTCCACATTAAAATCAATGTATTAAAATATTGTTATGACGTTGACCGCTTAAAAAGTTATCGCCTGAATCACAATTGAGTCAATGTATTTTATTAATAAAATATTATAGATATTATAATGTCGCCTGAATCGCGAGGATGTTTTCATTGCAGTTATCTCTCCCACAAACTGAAACAACACAATTACACCGGAGATAAAGGTTTTGACAACTCTATGCTCCCTGGCCACAGGCAAAATTAAACACTGTGTAGCATGGTTGCATTGGGAATTTCTGTTATCCTTCAGAATCCCTCAGAAGCAGAAACATCTATCAAACTATGGGCCCTATTTTAAGAGTGCAAACGTTTAGCACAACGCAATGCCTAAAGGCATAAGCGCAAAATCAATGGGCATGGCCATAAAGTTTTGGTATTTTCGTGCAAGCATACGCTAAGTCTAGGCGCAAGTGGGTCTGGCGAAATCACATGCAAAATGGCTGGACCAAGTGCAATTTAATTCTGAGGTTCTTCTCTGGTAATTTCAGTAATTGCGTCTGAGTCCTGTTATATAGTCCATTCCTTCAGGCACCAACGATTTAAACAAACAGCACATTCATAAGTAGTTGGTAGTGTAAATGGTCTGCATGCAATGAAAAAAAAAATTGAAATATGGACTTATGTTCTTTTGTGCATTAACTGTGTCCTTGATGAATGCCAGGCATATTTCTATGACAGTGACTCACTTCTTTTAAGCGCATAAAAAATGTGATTCTCGTCAGAATTTGGATGTATGCTCCTTTAAATTATAGAGAATGTAAGTATTATTAATAATTATCGTCTATTGACACACAAATCATAGCTAGTATTAAAAGTGTTTGTATCAGCGCACTTCACTTCTACTGGTTGATTTTGATTTTGAAAAAATGTATTTATTTAATGAAACACGAAAAAAATAAACCAAATATATTTCTGAATTCAAATTACACTTCAAACGAAACCAAAATATAATCAAAATAACGAAGTGGTCAAAAAAAAAAAAAAAATCATACCAAATCCAAACATTTTACTCTGTCCAACTTCTTAACCCTTTTGCAGTGACTTAAAAATCTGGGAGGGAAAATACCAATATAAATTAGATCATAAATACAATTGTAAATATAAATATCATAATAATAGAAAAATAAGCCATGACACAATCTCATAATTATTTTATTTTTTTCTCAAAATGGCTACAACAGTGATTGTCAGGGACTTAATTTAATGTTACACTATATTTTAAGAGTTTGGACATTAACTTTATTACCACCTGCTGGTGGAATCTACAAACTGCAAATGCAGGAACTGAATTTGGACTTTGCACTGAGATAAGACGTGGTATTGAAATGTCTTAGAGCAACAACCAAATTCTTAGGAAATTAGCAAATTGTGCATTGCGCCACTTCATTTTCATACAATACACCCACAGTATGCGCACCTACACCCACGGTAGCGCAAACACTCCCACCCATGCCCACTTTCGCTTTGGGCTGGCACGAACATTGCACTTAGAATTAGCGCTCTCACGAAAATTGGATAAGATGTTGCGCATGGTCGTAGCATGTAGCGCTGCGCTTTGTGCACTCACGAAAATAGAGCCCTATATATGCCCTCTTCAGACCACACATCATCTGACAATTCATAGCATGTTTTCTCCTGTGGATGCGCACTCCCTGCAGAGAAAAAAGGGGGCATTCATGGCCATCGCGGGTCTACTTGGTATAGATGATATAGTAGACGGGACGTAAGCTTGTGTTTCATTGCACCAACACAGGATGAAGTGTTTGTCAACCAAAAAACAAATCTATCTATCCATCTATCTGTCTGTCTGTCACCATCTAAATAGCTCGTTTTTTCCACGTTAATGTGAAAATGACAATGAATAAAAATTAAGTAATACATTTCTCTGGAGTGCCAAACCCTCTACGTTCTGGATATTGTTATTTCTGGATTGTGCATTTAAATTCACAGTGAAGAACCACCCTAAGCGAAGTGGATTATACCTTACTTATACTTTTTGTAAATAAAATAGATACTCCTGCTCTAGTGTTTGTTCTGTGGCTTAAGATAAATTGTCCTCCCCACCACACGCCCCATTCAATTTCATTTTCATTATTTGCACGAGTCTCTTGAAGTAACACAACATTAATCCGGTTTATATTTAAAAGCTATGATACTACTGCTAATTTGCTTTTTTCTCTACCCCCAATCATATTTAAGGAGCCTATTCTCAAGCTCTCCAAGAAAAGATTGAAATATAGAATATATAAAGACCGAACAAGAAGACAGTCCCCCGTGTAATTAAATCATTTTGCTTTCTATGAGCAACTGGTTTTTTGCTCTTCTGTAACTTCATAACGAATTTCTTTAGCTGGAACTTTTTCTGTTTGCTCAAAGCCTCAAAACTCGCTGTGCACTGTAATACCTTAACCGAAACAATGAACTTTTCCACATCTGGGAAAAAACCCAAAAAGCATTTATACAAGATTACAAGATTTTCATCAGTCTGCATTTGTGCTTTCATTTATTAATAATAAATGAAAGCACTCTCTCTGCTCGTAGCTGTTGTTCTTGCTGATCACTCTCTTCCCTCCCTAGTATATTTCCCTGTGTAAATAACAATATTATAGGAACTGTATCTAAAATAATTGAGGGGTGATAAATAAATACTAATACAACAGGCTGGAAAAATGGACATTTATTCATTTTAATATCTTATATATATTTTGAATGTGTTGAAACTTGACACTGGGCGACGCACCCTGAAAACTGCACCATTAGATCGGTTTCATGTTGAAGAGCCGCTTAAAAGTAAGTTTTTTTTCTCTCTCGTAAATGTAAACAAGTGTAAATGTCAACATCATACTGTATGTCGAAATGATTGATGCCTGTCAGGCAAAACATGAGCTCACTGATGTCATAAAATATCAGTCTGCTTTTTAATTCCATCCGTTACACCTGGTCGGAGGCTTCCATAAATATTTAGTTTATACGTAGGGTTGCGTTCTACCTAAGTTTAATGGTGCAATGCTCAAATATTTAGTAGTGCGTAAATTGTGACTTAGGGTATGTTTACACGACAAGGATGTACTAAAACGGAAAAGTTTTTGAAAAGTTTCGCGTACAGAAGACAACGTTGTCGAAACGATCCCCGTTCACACGGATCCGTGAAAATGACTAAAAACGCTGTATTATGCATGCCAGGCCAGTAGTTGGCGATGTCACTTTGTAAAGAAACACTACGCGCCTGCGCACAAAAGCATTCTTCCACAGCGCGGTGAATACAAACAATGAAGATGGCGATCGCTGGTCGTAGTAGTGATGCAGTAAATCTACAATTTGCTGGAGAAGTGTCAATGAATTCAAAATCTTGAGCAGCACAAACACAGTCCTGTAGTGCGCCATTGTAGTTTTGAATGTCTCGCGCATTGTTTTGAAGTACTGGCGCGCATGCCTATAGAGTGAACATGTAATACGCGTGCGCATAACGTCATCGTTTTCACAAATTCGTCATGGTTTTTGTATGTTTACACGGAGACGATAACCATTTTCAAATGTTTCCGTTTTAAGGCCCCAAAACGCCTTTGTCGTGTAAACGAACCGCCAAAACACATAAAAAGTTTTTAGTTGAAAACGTTGTCATGTAAACAGCCCCTCAGTGCCCATTTACGACACAGCTAGGCTAAGTTTGAACTTATGCACAGCTGGTGCAACTGGCCCAGGTGACGAGCCTTATCGCTCTCCCACAGACCGACACATGACCATACTCCCCATGCCACAAAGCTCCATCTGCATCCCTTTCATCTGCCACTTGGGAATGCGTCTCTTCTGTGTTTGACTCAATAATAACCTCAATATTAGCAATCGAATTTTGCCCAACATTAACTAAACTGCTACTATGTGTGGGCATACTTGATGTTTATGACCAATATCCCTACATTCAAAGCACTCATACTTTTTATACTAGTATAGGTCATATATGCCTTTCCTTAATGCAAAAAATGAAAAGACACATCCAATTCAGGTTCTTTAAAAAAAAGAAGTACCTGTCGCCTAAAAGATCTCACATGTTTTAAAGAGTATTCTTGTGGAATTGTTAAAAGCACACTTGAAAACTTTCCAAAACTCAAGAGTGCTCACTCAGTTTAATCGTTAGGAATGAACAGCGGCACATTTGAAACAGTAACTTTGGTAGTTGGAGTAACAAGCGGCGAGATAGCAAGATAAACTCCACTTACCCAAATTCTACTGCTTATTAAACTATTACACAGACTTTCATCATTAAAAAAACAACAACAACAAAAAAAAAACACCACAGCCTTGTTCGTTCTGGAGGCCGAAGAGATGTTGTTGTATCCAATTTGTTCACTGACTGCAACAGCAGTTCCTCAACAGTCACACCAGGTTGAGGCACACACCAGGCACCATGACGGAACAAGAGAGTCGATACCCCTCTCTCTGGGAGGAATGCCATCTCAGCTCTGCCGCAAATGACCAAGAACTCACTATATCAACTTTTACCAACCTTGCAATACTTACACTTCCCAGTTTCCCAGATAAAAATGAAGAATAAAGAAATGAAAGAACAATAAGAGACCCAAATCAGTTACCTTCTCCCCATGAGCACCCTCACATGCACCAAAACACTCCCAGCATACACCGAGAGAGAGAGAAAATTTAATTTGAAAGAGCTCTTTATTATAATTACTACACCATTTCATTTCAAAGGTAAACAGGTCTTCCATAGGTCTGTAAAAATGAAAATCAAGAAGCACTCTTGATTTTATCATGGTTTAGAATAACACAGTGGCATTCTGACCGAGTTTCTGTTCAATCTTGTTTTCCTGCTTGTATAAATATTCAGTTTTGCTTGGCCCAAGATACAATTCAACAGCTGGCACTCATAATGCCTTTTCTGAACATATCTGAAACTCAAAATAAGTCTCCATAGAATCATTTTCATCAAAACAACTGAACAGACACTTTAAAATCATAAACATGGGTTCAAATCTAAAACGATGCATAAAGGCGTGAAACACAGATTCTCTTTAAAAAAAAAAAAAAAAAGGACATTCGGGACCAACCTCAGGATTTAAAACAGAAATAAAATCATTCACAGCAACAGCATAGTGGAGAACTCTACACTGTAAGTTGCCTGCTCTATTGGTCAGTGGTGGCTTGTACAAGACTCTCCATTCTGGCTTAACATAGTCATTCAGTTTAAGGACAGAACGCCAGGGTGTGTCAGTTCTCTTATCTAAAACCCTTTTAGTTAAAAACAAAACAAAGGCTTTGTACAGAGTTTTACCCCTAAACAGAAAAAAAAAAAAAAAATCTAAACACATTGACAGTCCAGTTTCTAATGAAAAACTTGAATACCCATCCAGGGTGGGTGACAGAACTAAACTAGAAAAAGGTTCCTCAGCATCAGGACCGCTTACCCCATCGACCATGTAGTAGTCTATTAACATTTTTAAGTCTTCAGTTTTGTGAGCAGATTGCCAACTCATGAGCAGCTGAGCAACTGATCTGATGGAAAACACTGAGATGCAAGGCTACTTTTTCAGCATCCTCAAAGCCTGGCTTAGCCAGGTGCAATAAAATTCCCAAAGTAGTGACCCTGGCTTTACATAGCAAACTATTATGTCCAGGAAAAGCACAGCTGTTTGAAGCTAAATCCAAGCATGCTCCATGAATCAAGGGCTCTTTTAGTAGCAAGTGAAGAGAGTCAGCAACCTCAGCTTTTTGGTGATATAAAGATTCCATACTTTAAAAAGATTACCGTAAAAAAAAACTGATATTCCAGAAAAATCCAGTTTAAGAGGGTCCAACAAGAAAAGATATTTGTTAATCCCTAGGTTTCCTAGGTTACATAGAATTGAGCATGCAACAGATCTCTACTCAACATCAGAATCAGAATCAGCTTTATTGACAGGTATGCTTACACAAGGAATTTGTCTTGGTGACAGGAGCTTCCAGTGCACGACAGTACAATACAGCAACAAGACAGAGATAATAATTAAAAAATAATTAATAAATAAATAAAATAAAAAAATGGAATAGAAAATATAGTATATATACTTTTAAATGTCTACCTTTTAAAATGTCCTCGAAATCATAACTGAATTGAAAATAATTGACTGAAACTCCTACTAAATAAAATAGTACTCTTCACTATGTAAAGTGTTATTAAAACTTAAATCACTGTGTTTCCTGTACAAAAGTAGTCTATTTTCTTTTTATACAACTTTATACAACTCTGCCCTTTTTTCGTATGTCAATTGCACCATTTAAATTCAGAGATGCAACAATCAAAATTTAAAAAAATACAGTCCCCAAAGAAAACACAACCCATTAGGGTCCAAGGAATTAAGCTTTTCCACAGCCATCATTATTCAATTGAATATTAAGTTTTCACACTATTCTCTTTTAACGGTACACTTCTTTGTTTGTAAAGCACCCCTCAGGCTCTTAGTTTTTTCAACCGATTATTTGAGGTTGACCCCTCTCTCATTTTTGGTCACTTTGAGAAACAGTTAAATAACATCCACATCGTAACTCTCATTCTGGGAGAAACTGAAACTGGAGTCAGATCACCTCTATTTGAAATGCTGCAGTGAGTTCAAAAGCATTCAGCAGAGTGGACCACTGTCCATATCCATTACAGAGTGGATATGATCCATCACTTTTAGGTGGGACATATTCGATCACATCTTTACAATATTTAATAAACTGATGCAAATAATGCCATTGATACAGAGGTATGTCAGATCACGGACACTATGGCTTATTCAAAACCATGATGTCTAAAACATATCCTAGGGTCATATTTTGTAAAACAAAATTTGAAGCTTAAACACATTAGGCACTGATGAGCTGTTTTTAGCACTGAAGACAGTTGGAAAAAATATCTACATATACTGTGACCCAAAGCACTCCTACCTTTTGGTGGCAATGTCTGCTCGGTTTTCAATTTATTCTCAAAGGTTTGACACAAATATACAAATTCCTGTCTTGCAAACTGTTCTTTTGTATCCACACATTTGTCCCATAATTGGTATACAGCAAAGTGCCCCAAACTCTTCTGTCTTTGTCTCCACTCACATTTTCATTTTCAGCGTTCTCTATAGTGAGTGTGTTGTGGGTGTGGAAATAAATGAGTTGTTGTGCTCAACCACCCCAAACCAACCTTTCCACAGCTTCCTACACTATCATGATTTAAATGCACTTCTCATTTCAGGTGTTACTCTGTGGGATAAAAAATCATTGTATGAAGATTTGGACACTCGTACGCAGCTCCAAACTGATTTGAAGTTTAGTAGCTCTGACTCTATCTCTGATAAGTCCAGTCTCCTGGATGTAAGTGCCTCTCTGAAGGCCAGCTTCTTGGGGGGGCTGGTGGAGGTTGGAGGATCTGCCAAGTACCTGCGTGATACCAAATCCTCAAACCAGCAGTCAAGAGTAATAATGCATTACAGTGAAACCTCAAGATTCGAGCAGCTCACTATGACCCAGCTGGGCAAGATCACCTACCCTCAGGTGTTTGAGCAGAAAACTGCTACTCATGTGGTTACAGCTGTTCTGTACGGAGCTCAGGCTGTTATGGTGTTTGATCGGGCTTTTTCAGAAGATGAGAACAAACAAGAGATTGAGGGAAACCTGAATGTCATGGTCAAGAAAATACCTGCATTTTCCATTGAGGGACAAGGAGCTGTTAAAATGGGAGATGGTGAGAAAAAGATGGCTGAGAATATCAGCTGCACATTTTATGGTGACTTCCAACTTCAGCAGAACCCCACCACGTACATGGAGGCATTGCAGGTGTACAAGCAGCTCCCCACTCTGCTGAAGGACAATCCACAGAATGTGGTTCCAGTAAAAGTCTGGCTCTATCCTCTTCATCTTCTGGATACAAAAGCAGCTAAGTTTGTCAGAGAAATTAGCACAAGTCTGATTTCCAACGCTGAAGAAATAATAGAGGAGCTGGCAGAGGTAGAGAGAAGATGCAACGACCTGTTCAGAAATACATTGGTAAATGTTTTCAGTGACATCAAAGAGAGACTGCACTCATATCAGATTTCATTTAACAAATACAAGCTGGTCCTCCAGAAAGCACTGTGCAGGGTGCTGCCTGCTATTCGAGGAGGTGGGATGGAGCAGCAGTCATTGGAAGACATTCTGAATATCCACAACAGCTCCCCTTTTAATGCTAGCATGCTAAACCAGTGGTTAGATGATGCAAAGTCTGAACTTCACCACTTGACTTCTTGCACCAAATCGCTGAAGGGGATTCAAACTGAAGACACAGATGGTCTCACCACTATCCTCCTTGATCCTGATATTGATGTAGTGGTGTGCTTGACCTTCACATCTCTGAAGTACAAAGACCCATATCTTTCAAATCTGAAAGATTTCTTGAAATCTGAGGATTTTAAAGACTTAGAGAAAAAAGTAACCCTATCTTCAATTGCAGCTGTAGAAAAGTGGTTCAACAATCCTGAGATCATCACAAAGATGAGAGAGAACTGCTCTCACTTCAAAGGTTATTTAGAGGCCAATAAAGATGACACGAGAATCTGCTTCATTGTTTCTGCCATCTATGATTCCTCACTTCCAGGCTCCACCATCTACCTGTATGAAAAAGGGAAACTGATAGATAAACAGTTCCAGCCTGTGTACAAGCCACCCCCACCAATAGTAGTGAACATCTTGGGCCGCAAAGTGACCCTCAAACTGCAGAAGTCCCCAGCTGGAGAAACAATGTATTACAGAGTTGAGTACAAAGCTGATGGTGAGGAAATATGGCATATCGTAGACACAGATGATGAAAACTGTACTCTAGAGGGACTGGAACTTGGAAAGTCGTATTTGGTTCGCTACAGGGTAGTGAGTAAAGTGGGAATAAGTGAAGCCAGCAACACTGAGCGTCTCAATATGATCAGTGAGTATGATTTGCACACTTTTTTTTTATATCTTTAGCTTTTTCCAAAATGTCTTCATTGTTTTCCCTCCTAATTTCTTCCTCAGCAACACCTGTGATTGTGGGCGGGCAAGGAGGTGATGCTTTCTCCATCTTAACCTCTCCCATTGGCATGACCTTAAGGAAGATCAGGGTTTCTCTCAACCCATACACAGTATGTGAAGATTGTTTTTATTCCCTTCTCTTTTCTCAAACATTATCATCGCCAACTGCTTCATTACATTTTATTTCAGTTACATCATTAGCTTTATTAATTATTGGTCAGTCACAGTTTATTTAAATTTATCTGTTGAAATAATAGTCCACCCCAAAATGAAAATTCTGTCAGTATGTACTCATCCTAATGTTGTTTCAAACCCATATGACTTTCTTTCCTAGGTGGAAAAAAGCAATAATTTAATAAATGTTCCATTGGCTGAATTCAATACAATGGCAGAAGAACTGCAGCGCTTAATAAAGTACCCAAAATTTTTATAAAACTTGTCCATGTGACTTGTTCATCCAGGTGAAACCAGGCTTTAATCCCGCATGAGAAGCATATTAAGTGCTTATAAGTTGCCGAACTCATAATGAATATCATTACATTTGCTCGGCGGTCTGAAATTTCGCTTTGGTGGCCAAAAAACCCTTGAAAAACCCTGAACTGTCGAAGTGATGGAAAGCATTTGAATCGTCCATCAATGTTTTTAGAATTTTCTAAAAGACAGAGAATTTTCATTCAATGCAGCCTCTGATGTACTATGCAAGTAGTGTTTTCCATTTTGCATGGGTAACTGTGATTGGATCTCTCTCAGATCAAAGTGGAGACACCTTTGACTGCAAGGTGTAAATGCAATCCAGCGCAATGCCAACACCACCTATTTATTAAAAGTTATAAGCAAATATGCCTTTGAACCAACTGTCTAAAAGAAAAATTGACTGACAAGTAGTGCCATTACCACAAATCTATGCAGCCCAACCAGATATATTCCACAAATTTACAGTTTCACTAGTGTGCATGGCCCACTGCAGTCTATGGCAGCCCATAGAACCCTATCCTAAAAAGTTGTGAATTTTTGCACATTATCTGGGGAGGATCTGAACTAGATTTTGCACCATTTTGAAAAACCTACTTTTTCGGACTCCTAGAACGTGCAATGGATTATCATCACATTTGGTTATTAAAAGCTTTTTGATATATCAAACTGTTTTCATGTAACGGATCAACAAATTTGACCGCGAGCAAACAAACAGGACATGAGGCTATATCTTAACGTATTGAAATAAAACTTGGTGCAGTTTGGGGACAGCTCCACTTACTGGCCATGAAATGAGTTCAGTGATGGCCAGTGTTCTTAAATTTTTTTTTTTTTACCAATATTTTGGAGACATAACTTAATCAATGTCATCAGCACCATGCCCATTTGGTACTTTATAAGTTTGGGAACAGACAAACTTATCAACCAATAACTCTTATTGGAATTTTGATATTCATCACCATTCTCCCGAAAAGTCATCTAGCTCCCTACGTCATGAACCATTCATGAACCTGAATTGGCACTGGCAACGATGTTAATCCACTGAATATTGGGATGCTTGTTACTCAGTCACCTGTGACACGATTACAAGGTTTAATAGATTACAACAACATTGCTGTATAAATGACACTTGTGTATTTTTTGGTAGATATTAAAACATACTGAGTAATTATGAAAGGAAAATGACATAAATGAAGAAAAATAAATACAAAGGAATGTATTTTATTCGTTTTATAAAAACTATAATATTTAAATGATTGTTTCCCATTCATGCCCATTATGGGCGAAATATATTACAAACAACAAGAAAATATTACTTTGAATTCAGAATTTTATACGTGTACTTGTCTTCTAACAAAAAGACTTCAGAAGACATGACAACATTTCTGGTAAGGAAACATAGTAAGCAATGATGCTTCCTGGTTTTTACAGTGCATTCTGGGAATTTTTAGGGAGTGAACATTTCAGTTCACTGGAACAATTTTTCAAATGGGATAGCCATCTACTTATCAGTGCTATCTACTGGTCATTATGTCTGACAAAGTTGCTATTTAAAAAAGAAACCTGTTTGATATGTTTATGCATTTAGATTAATTTGGCCTAATTTCATGACTCTTTACATCCCTTTGGTCCTACGGAATGCAGTTATACCCATCTGCTGCTGTGCTTGGCCTCGTAATTGCTGCTTGCAGCTATATTTGTATTTTGACTTGAAATGTAAGCTTTACTAAGAAGGACATAAATAAAGCAACAATGTTTTCCACAAACAAATATAGTTGTAATAAATTGTTAGAGGCTGATACATTTAATATTCCTGAAATAAACTGAAACCAAATAAAGATTCTTCTTCTTCCCCAGGTTGCCTCAATTGAGGTGACTCTCTCAGATGGCCAGGAAAAGACATTTGGCACAGTACGAGGAGCGGAAGTTAAAGAATTTCTATTTGATGAGAATGATAAAATCCTTGATGCAGTACTGTGGCCAAATAGCCAAAACAACCGACTTGGGGGTTTTGAAATGATTGTTGCGAAGAGGAATGGAACCACAACATTTGATGCCAAGTGTGTTCACCTGGGTAATCCTCAAAAGATTGATGTGAAGTCAGGGAATTGTTACGGCATGGTAGGGAGAAGTGGAGATGACATTGATTCTCTGGGCTTCTACTTTGTTTAGATGTCTCCAGCAAACAGAAGAGCCAAAAACAAAAAAAACAAAAAAAAATAAGCCATTACTTCTACAGACATTTCCTTTACTATCCAATCATATATCCTGTACTCTAAACATGCATGTTCTGAAGTGAATATATAAATTAAGTATGAGTAAAAGTATCTGATATTTTACTTTGTTTTCTCATATCAGACTTTCCTAATGTTTTTGATATTAAGGTAAATGAAACAAAAATAAATAAATAAATATTAAATAAATGACAAGTTAAAATGAACAAATCTATGAGTAAATCAATAATGATTTTGGGGTAGTCAACAAATGTATCATTTACTGTTTTATTCATAATTTATGTCCGTTTTTATCTTCTGATCTATTTGAATTAGCTGTAAAAATCTTTGTGGAAGTACAAAAATCTTGATGTAGTTGTAGAATGATAATAAAGAGCTTATCTTATAAAGGTCCAATACACGCCTCTCTTCCTTTTTTCTTTCTTTTTTTTTTTTTTAACTATGTATAATTGTGTATTTCAAATGATCTTCTATTTTAGCTGCAAGATGTTGCTCACAAATGTTCTTTTTATTTACATTTACAATAACTACATAATCATAAAACATTCTGAATTAATGAAAAACTAAAGTAAGTAGGTAGAAAGAGAATTCATACTTAACAAGTTCACTTAATTTATACAGCTGTTCAGAGGAAAAATACATTTTCAACCATCAGTTGAAACCGGAGTGACTAAGTGAGAGATGCAGCTTTTATAGTATTACATGTATAGGAAATGGTATTTAATTGAATTAAATAATTTCAGTATTGTGAACTGGACTATGTAATCCATTAATATTTTCATCAGAATCTCTTTATTGTCTTTATTGCTGAAGCAGTTGTAGTAAAAGAAGTACTACTGTTATCACTAAGAGCACAATGCTAGAAGTTCACAGATAGCTGCTTCATTTTTAAGTTTATCAACTCATTTAGAAGGGTGGCACTGTGGCTCAGTTGGAAGCACTGACATCTCACAGCAAGAAGGTCCTGTGTTCAAATACTGGCTCAACTGGGTCCTTCTGTGTGGAGTTTGAATGTTCTCCCTGTGTTTGCATGGGTTTCTTCTGGGTCCAAAGACATGCAGTTTTGATTAATTGGAGACTGCAAATTGCCAATAGGTGTGAATGTGTTTGTCTGTTGTGTGGTGTTTGTCTCTGTGTGTGGTGTCCTGTAATCAGGGTTGGGGTGTATTGTGATACATGTAACAGGATTATGTATTTAAAATACAAAATATAAATAACTGTATTCCACTACAGTTACAATTTAAATAATTGGTAATTAGAATACAGTTACATTCAAAAAGTATTTTGATTACTGAAGAGATTACATTTTATTGTCATTTGTTTTATTTAATATTTAATCCTTTCAGATGGAAAACATTTATACATACAGTATAAATGATGCAATCCAAAGTGCATTTGAACAGCGGTGAAACACTTTCTTATGATGTGTTACATTCATACGAGCAGACAGAGAAGTAAGTTTGAAGTAAGTTTGAAGCACAAGAAATAGAAATAAACCTTGTGTAAATTGTCAGCTTTACGCTAAGCTAAAATGCTATTTCTAGCCATTTTACATGCACGTTACCAGGTACAATCGTATTTTTTTATCAAGAAAATTCACGTTAGATCATAATTTCTTTTTTTCTAGTAAGACCTTTGATATTAGGGCAAAATCGTATTATTGCTAATAATTTTTTTATTGTTTTCCTGTAAACAAAATCAAAAAATCCTTAAAACAAGATCAGTTTGATTTGATCTTGTTTTAGAAACAACACTGCATAAGATATTTAGGTTTTTCAGAGAATGTATTTTTAACATGTGTAATTTGTCTTACTGTACTGACAGAGTTTTTATAGTCAAAACAAGTGAAAAAATCTACCGGTGCTGAAGAAGTAATCCAAAGTATTTAGAATACATTACTGACCTTGAGTAATCTAATAGAATATGTTACAAATTACATTTTACAGCATTATTCTGTAATCTGTAGTGGAATACATCTCAAAAGTAACTTTCCCAACCCTGCCTGTAATGGACTGGCCACCTGTCCAGAGTGATTCCCTGAGCACAATATTAAGACCACAATACTAGAAGTTCACAGAAATTTACCTGCCTTCGGCCCAAGACAGCTGGGATAGGCTCCAGCACTACCTGTGACCCCGCATAGTACAAGCAGCTATGGAAAATGGATGGATGGAACTCATTTGGAATTGTTGCAATGCTAATGAGTCAGGATAACTTTTAATCCTGAGTTGTATATTATTGTGTTTTTAAATTCTATGTGGTGTCAAATTGAGACATACTATTAAAGTACAATATGAATAGTTGCATATTTGTCTAACATACAAAACATAATAATTTTGACTGCCAATGTGAATTTAAAGGGGCCATGAAATGCTATTTTTATATATATTTTTTTATCTTCCCTGAGGTCCACTGATAATGTTATTAAAGGTTTTTTTTTTTTTTTTGCACCAGAATAGTCATAATTTAGTAATATATGATCAATTTCCACCCTTTCTCTGGCTCTCTGTCTGAAATGCTCAGTTTTGCCCTGAGCATCCTTAAAACTTCAATGTAAATGGCCACTGTTATGATTGGCTAACATCGTGCAGCCCCTCAAATACAGCCATATTTGAAACTGAGAATGAACCAGCTCCACAACATTATAAAACTACATTTCAAGGTATACACATAACCAGTGGCGGGCCGTGTATTTTAAGTCCAGGCCTTCAGTGTGGTTCTTGCTATTTAAAAAAACACAGTTTCACAATGAATAAGACACTCTATGCCTTTGGGCATCATACATTATGTCGCAGCTAACTAGTAATACCAATTGACATTTTAAAAACACGTCCACGCACGAAAGCCAGAATTTGAAATGACAATTAATGCTCAAGCAAGCCTAATTTTAACTGCAGCATGACTGTTTTGTGAAATAAACATCTCCCAAACAGACATTCAAAAATCATAATTTTTCATATTAATCTACCAAGGAGGTCTATAATACCTGGAAAAATCTATCTAATAATATTTGCGATTTAAATGTTGCTTGCAATAAATTTCATTTCGACAGGATACACGGTTATGCTGCATTCCTTTCAAGTTGGATGTGGGATATTCCTACTTGATATCTCCGACCATAAATGCATTCCATTCCCCGATATTCAGAAGATGACTTTTAAGGAAACAAAACTGCAATGCTCCCATTAGCTTAGCAGGGGTTTGACTCTCATTAGAGATGTCTCCTAGCAACCCAACTGATAAACAATGCTGCGGCGCTAGCATTTGTGCTTCAGGTGTACGATTATCAAAAGAGATTATAATGTTTTATACAGCTGTTTCTGCAGGCGTTTGTTAAACAAGCTTTCATATCATGTAATGTGGAAACAAACTAATTTATCGATATTACTTAATAAAGTGAATGTTTATACACTTACACCCTGAGTGTCGACATGTTTGTGTGACATCATGCCCCTGCATCTCAGTGAAATCGGAGTTGAGAATTTCTGCATGAGCCTACAAGTTGTAATTCTGACTTCAAGATGCATTCCATTGCACTTTTCCTAGTAGGAAGTTGTAAAATCTGACTTTCCGAGTTGAATGAAACGCAGCACTACTTTTCAAAATTGATCCGACACTGAATGCTCCAGCAGCCTAATTTACACTTAGAAAACTCCTGATGTTGCTGTAACAATGCAAAAAGCACTTACCAATTTGCTTGAAGTGAAAATCAGTCCTCCTTTCCTGTTTAATAAATTAAGCAATCACACGGTCATGCAGAACATCTCATGTTTTTAAATCCATAAGGATCTCTCTCTCAATGGCAATACCAGCAGTGACGACAGCCGACTTGTCGGCAAGAACATTTTGTCAGCATTTTTTGCTATTTGTTTGTAGATTAATTAAGAGTGGAAAGTGATTGAAAATACATATGCAAAAAGGTGATTGAGAATGAAAGGATGAAAAATATTTATATATTTGGCATGTTAGGTTCAGAGAAGGCTTTGCTGGCCCTGAGAATTCGCCACTGCACATAACACTGGTTTCAGCTCCATAAACTATCAAACAGTCATGACATTTGAAATATTCATGAACTGTTTACTTACGAATCGGGTCCAAGTGTTTTAAACTGCCTCATTGTTTAATAACAGTTCCTTTGGAAAGCTTGAATCATTTTATGACTGGTTCACAAGCAATACACGCTGATATGAGTCAGAAAAACATGCAGTCCATGCTGAAATATGCTGAAGACACATCCACACTACATACATAGTCCAAAGCACGGTGTGAACTAGACACGCACACACATCTAGTTTCCAGTATCACCCTTCACTGAAATGCACATTGCCGGAAACACATTTAAATGGTCAAAGACTATCCATCTAGCACATGTTTCATACACCAACTATTAGAAATACGCAGATGAGCTCAAGCAAGCGTCCATGATGCGTTGTGCTCAAAATAACAAGAGGCAGAGCAGCTGAATGAAACCAAATGGCTTCTCCGTTTCAGAGTTTAACTTGACACAGTGAGTTTTAAAAGCAGTGCCAGATACATGACAATGGTCAAAGACGTCTGTCTAGTGCATGTTTATATACAAAAAATAGTCCAGATGGGAGTTCAGGAATAGTTAGGCCACACTAGGCCTGTTTGTCCTGTTGTCTCTCAGTTTACAAACTGAAGCAGCAGTGAGCAGGGCCAGGGGCGCGATGATGTAATGTAGGAGTTTATGTTTTTTCGCTGTAGAGGCACACATGAATTAATGGGTCCCCTAGTGTAGTTTTCGCTGCTTGGTTTCTATAAATGCTTTTATTGCATTGGGGATTAAGTTTCAAGTTCTGAAATTTACAGTATGTTTTTATAGTAGAATGACCTCTTATATGTCAAAATATCAAGGAAATTTTGATTCCTCATGACATGATCCCTTTAAATACAGCTATCATTGAATACATACTAGTGAAAAGAGTGAATGAGAAACCTTTGCTTTGCCAGGTTTAAATATGACCCTATGTCAATTCATGCAGTATTGACCTTCACATTTAATAGTTTACATACAGTTGAAGTCAGAAAATGTCAAAACAAATTTTTTTTTTTCCACAAACTATAGTTTTGGCAAGTTGTTTAGGACATCTACTTTGTGCATGCCACAAGTTATTTTTCAACATTTGTTTACAGACAGATGGTTTCACTTTTAATTGACTATATCGCAATTCTAGTGGGTCAGAAGTTTACATACACTAAGTTAACTGTGCCTTTAACAGCTTGGAAAATTCCAGAAAATTATGTCAAGCCTTTATGTAATTAGACAATTAGCTTCTGATTGGAGGTGTACTGATTTGGAGGTGTACCTGTGGATGTATTTTAAGGTCAACGTTCAAACTCAGTGCCTCTTTGGTTGACATCATAGGAAACTCAAAAGAAATCAGCCAAGACATCAGAAAAAAATTGTGGATCTCCACAAATCTGGTTCATCCTTGGGAGCGATTTCCAAATGCCTGAAGGTACCACGTTCATCTGTACAAACAATAGTACGCAAGTGCTATACAAAGTACAAAGTTGCGTTTGCCTTGCAATGTACGCTCAGGTTCTGTTTAGTGTGAGAATGCGTGGCATCACTTTGTTTGGCGTTGCTACACATTCTCTCGACTTGTTTGTCTGTTGGCATGGCCGTATATTGCCTTATTGTCTTGGCGATGTGCGCTCATGCCATTCAGGTGATTTGTTGTCTTGTGAGAGCACTTGGCTTTGTTTGTTTCTGTATCGCCGTGTGTCTCTCTGTCTTACATCATACCCCACCTCCTTGTTTGCCCATTATTAGTTTATTTGTCACACCTGTCTTGTTAACCTGTTGATTTCTCTCCATCTTTTAGTCCCCTCATGTTTGCTGTCCAGTGCCAGTTTGTCTTGTTCCCAGTCTTGTGTGTGTGTTTATTCCAGTTGGTCTTGCCTGATGGTTTCCTCTCTCGTTTTGATCCCGTTATTCCCAACCCGGTCCGGTCAGTCCTGTTCCCCTCTACCTTCTGTCCCAGCCCTGGTTTATTCATTTTCCCCTATGGGGTTGTTTATGCTTGTTTTCCCCCTTGTGGGAGTTTATGTTTTTTTTATTATTATTATTATTATTTTATTTATTTTTATTATATTTTCAACTCTGCGTTTTGGTCCTGCCTCTGCATTCCCTGACAGTATCTATATCCACAGTAAAACGAGTCCTATATCGAAAAACTTGATATGCTGCTCAATAAGGAAGAAGCCACTGCTCCTGATGAAACAAAAATGGAAGTGTTTGGCCATAATGACCATCATTATTTTTGGAGGAAAAAGGGAGAGGCTTGCAAGCCGAAGAACACCATCCCAACCATGAAGCATGGGGGTGGCAGCATCATGTTGTGGGAGTGCTTTGCTGATGTTGAGGATCACATCCGTGAGTTTTTAGAGCTAGCCAATTTAGTACACTATCCAGACTGCTCTCTGGTGGTTTTCTTCCGGACTGGTCTGAATAGTGCACTGAAGGAAATGATGCCTCCGGCTGATCCTCACTGGACACTCTGCGAATATGTGGAGAAAGCTCTGGAACATTGTGGTTCCTCTTACACAGTGAATTATGGTGGGAACCCCGGGCCTAAACCTGCATTTTCGGCTCCTTGCCCAAGCCTTCCACGGCTCCTTGCCCCAAGCCTTCCACGGCTGATTTTCTGCTGCCACTAGATAAATGAGAGACTTTGACTAACCTTTATTTCTCTCCAATTTCAAAATGAAATGAAATCAAATCACTTTTATTGTCACACTTTTTGATGTTTCTGCTATAAACGGCAAGCTCTTGACTCTCCTTGAAATTTTAACACGTTAGTTGTAACAGCCAACACCAAAAGACAAATGTAAAAAATCTGTCTTCATTCACTAATTCTACTGTTCATTTTCATAGTGTTGTGCTCTGTTATACTAAGTCAGTGGCAAGTTTGCACCCTGTGTGATATTTTTGAAAAGCTGTTGCAAATTTTTTAAATTAATTATTTAGCTGAATCTCAGGTGATATGCTTCTGGTAATATACAGGTGCATCTCAATAAATTAGAATGTCGTGGAAAAGTTCATTTATTTCAGTAATTCAACTCAAATTGTGAAACTCGTGTATTAAATAAATTCAGTGCACACAGACTGAAGTAGTTTAAGTCTTTGGTTCTTTTAATTGTGATGATTTTGGCTCACATTTAACAAAAACCCACCAATTCACTATCTCAAAAAATTAGAATATGGTGACATGCCAATCAGCTAATCAACTCAAAACACCTGCAAAGGTTTCCTGAGCCTTCAAAATGGTCTCTCAGTTTGGTTCACTAGGCTACACAATCATGGGGAAGACTGCTGATCTGACAGATCAATAATTGACACCCTTCACAAGGAGGGTAAACCACAAACATTCATTGCCAAAGAAGCTGGCTGTTCACAGAGTGCTGTATCCAAGCATGTTAACAGAAAGTTGAGTGGAAGGAAAAAGTGTGGAAGAAAAAGATGCACAACCAACCGAGAGAACCACAGCCTAATGAGGATTGTCAAGCAAAATCGATTCAAGAATTTGGGTGAACTTCACAAGGAATGGACTGAGGCTGGGGTCAAGGCATCAAGAGCCACCACACACAGACGTGTCAAGGAATTTGGCTACAGTTGTTGTATTCCTCTTGTTAAGCCACTCCTGAACCACAGACAACGTCAGAGGCGTCTTACCTGGGCTAAGGAGAAGAAGAACTGGACTGCTGCCCAGTGGTCCAAAGTCCTCTTTCAGATGAGAGCAAGTTTTGTATTTCATTTGGAAACCAAGGTCCTAGAGTCTGGAGGAAGGGTGGAGAAGCTCATAGCCCAAGTTGCTTGAAGTCCAGTGTTAAGTTTCCACAGTCTGTGATGATTTGGGGTGCAATGTCATCTGCTGGTGTTGGTCCATTGTGTTTTTTGAAAACCAAAGTCACTGCACCCGTTTACCAAGAAATTTTGGAGCACTTCATGCTTCCTTCTGCTGACCAGCTTTTTAAAGATGCTGATTTCATTTTCCAGCAGGATTTGGCACCTGCCCACACTGCCAAAAGCACCAAAAGTTGGTTAAATGACCATGGTGTTGGTGTGCTTGACTGGCCAGCAAACTCACCAGACCTGAACCCCATAGAGAATCTATGGGGTATTGTCAAGAGGAAAATGAGAAACAAGAGACCAAAAAATGCAGATGAGCTGAAGGCCACTGTCAAAGAAACCTGGGCTTCCATACCACCTCAGCAGTGCCACAAAATGATCACCTCCATGCCACGCCGAATTGAGGCAGTAATTAAAGCAAAAGGAGCCCCTACCAAGTATTGAGTACATATACAGTAAATGAACATACTTTCCAGAAGGCCAACAATTCACTAAAAATGTTTTTTTTATTGGTCTTATGATGTATTCTAATTTTTTGAGATGGTGAATTGGTGGGTTTTTGTTAAATGTGAGCCAAAATCATCACAATTAAAAGAACCAAAGACTTAAACTACTTCAGTCTGTGTGCATTGAATTTATTTAATACACGAGTTTCACAATTTGAGTTGAATTACTGAAATAAATGAACTTTTCCACGACATTCTAATTTATTGAGATGCACCTGTATGTAAAACAAAATTTACTTCCCAGTGGATAATACCATGTTTGGTTTGGTTTGGTGGTTCTATTTTCATACGGGTTATGATTAGGAGCCATTGCCTACATATTTATTTACATATTAGTGAGCACCCTCACTAATTTCAGAAGCACCATCAGTGATTTAGTTCTAGAACCGGCCTGCATCTGGTTAACATTTTAGCTGTTTTATATTCTTGACCTAACTCATTAACATGGAACATGGCATTGGTCAGTCGATAGATCTTGGTCCATTGTAGCCAAGGACGGAGCGGGATTCATATTCAGCCTGGGATGTCATGTCCAAGTCAGCTCATACCCAAAAGGGGGTTGGTGGTGAAGATGATAACAATAAAACTAGATCGCAACAAAAATATGCAATATATGCAATTACTTGAAAATTATTTAAGATCTCCATGTCATTATACCACATACAACATTCATTAAGATTTTCACTCTTTCACATAAGACTTCATAGTATTTTGTTGTAAAAATAAGTGAATGTTAAAGGGATAGTTGACCAATCATTTCCTCACCCTCATGCCATCCCTGATGTGTATGACTTTCTTCGGCAGAACATGAACTAAGACTTTTAGAATAATATCTCAGCTCTGTTGGTCCATTCAATGCAAGTAAATGAGAAACGGTGAGAAACAGATCAATAATTAAGTCATTTTTTTTACTATAAATCTCCACTTTCACTTTCATAAGCACTCTTCTCTTTTAAGAGTTCTTATTCTGTTTTTGGTGATTTACATTTTTCATGCATATCGCCCCCTATTGGGCAGTGAGGAGAATTTATAGTCAAAAAGGACTTAAATATTGATCTGTTTCTCACCCACACCTATCATATCTCTTCTGAAGACATAGATTAAACCACTGGAGTTGTATGGATTACTTTTATGCTGACTTTATGTGATTAATGGATTTTCTGAGTTCTGATCACCATTCACTTGCATTGAAAGGACCAACAGAACTGAGAAATTCTTCTAAAAATCTTAGTTTGTGTTCAGCAGAAGAAAGAAAGTCATACACATTTGGGATGGCATGAGGGTGAGTAAATGATGAGAGAAATTTCATTTTTTGATTGTTTATTTTAAAGACAATCTAGGCAAATAATAACACTGTAGAACTGTAACTGTTTATAAATATTTCAAGTACAGGCTCACACTTTAAATTGTCAGTGCTTTGTATTTCAGATAATTAAAATAGCAACAGATCCAGTGAAACAATTAAGGTTGTGTGTTTGTTTTTATATTTTTACATGCCATTAAAAAACATGCCATTTTACAATAGTAAGAGTGAATTAAAGGACTAAAAATAACACATTTGTACTACTCTTTTACTTGGAATGTAAATGTTGAGGACAAATGCAAAATGGTTACTGTCTCTTTAAGAGGGTTTTATTGCATGATACAAGTTTCACTGAGTTTAATCTTTTGAGAGCTGTAAAGTCCCATTATTTTCATACCGTGTCGTGCTGTTGCATCTGTATTCATTTATTTTAAGTATTCTGTTATTTTGTGTCAAAAATAATTTTGTTATTATCATTCTGCACTGCTAGAAAAGAGAATTTCAGAGGTTAATGACTGAAATTGTGAGACTACAGTCAGTATTAAACT
This sequence comes from Myxocyprinus asiaticus, assembly GCF_019703515.2. Classification (NCBI taxonomy): domain Eukaryota; kingdom Metazoa; phylum Chordata; class Actinopteri; order Cypriniformes; family Catostomidae; genus Myxocyprinus; species Myxocyprinus asiaticus. Next base: position 38,016,208 of record NC_059357.1, on the reverse strand, counting down.
TGTGATGATCTTGTGTTCATCCGTTCAGCTATTAGTAGCCTATCTGTTCTCGATGGATCTTCCGTGATCCTTCACGCGCTGTCAAGTGAAGAGGCGCAACATCAGCTTCAGCAACATCAGTTCCCTTACAGCTCAGTATAATTGACATTGCGTTTGCTAATGCATATGAAGGGTGTCCTCCCACATGTCCTTGTTGAAACCTCTCTACAATAACGCCAGTATTCTAATATTGGCTATGGTGTTTGAGCCCCGGCCCTTTAGGCACAAAGCTGTTCACTATAAAATCAGGTGCGCAAACACCATTCCTAAGAATTTTCTTCCTTCAAGACAGTGATTCATCTCTCATCTAGAAGCCCTCTACTGCTTCGGCATTGACTACACGAGTCAGCAGGCAGGATCTTCATGCAACAAGAAGACTTCTCCGCTGAAGAAAGATCTTCTCTCTCAAACACAAGGCACTGCTGGGCATCCCAATCCAGCGCTGTGAAGCCTACACATTTGGCCTTTAAATGGAGCATGCTAAATGCACCAGAACTGACGCATTCAGTCATGAAAACCATTTTACAGGCCAGAGCGCCGTCCACGAGACGCCTCTACACGCTAAAATGGAATGTGTTCACTGATTGGTGTCTTTCACATGGCAAAGACCCAGTAAACTGCCCCATACATGAAATTCTCATATTTCTTCAAGAGTGATTAGAAGCAGGACTCGCTCCGTCAACGCTCAAAGTTTATATACCGACTATATCTGCATATCACACACCTGAATCCAGCACCACTATAGGCAAACATGATTTAATCATAAAGTTCCTTAGAGGAGCAAGACGATTAAATCCACCTCTGCGGGCTACAGTCCCGACTTGGGACCTAACTTTGGTCCTAAAAGTGCTCGCAGAGCCCCCTTCGAGCCTTTGGACTCTGTTGATTTGCGCATGCTCTCCATTAAGACTGCACTACTGCTGGCCCTGGCCTCAGTAAAACAGGTAGGTGATTTACATGCACTATCAACTGACAATTCATGTCTGGAGTTTGGCTTTAAAAAGCCATTGTCAAACCCAGAAAAGGCTATGTGCCTAAGGTTCTAACCACACCCTTCACAGTGCAGGTGGTTCACCTTCAAGTCTTCTTCCCTCCTCCATTTAATTCGGATGAGGAACAATCCTTGCATTTGTTATGGCCTGTGCGGGCGCTACACACATACATTAAGCGCACCCAACAGTTCAGACTGTCTGATCAGCTCTTTGTGTGCTATGGAGGACGCACAAAAGGAATGTCTGTCTCCATGCAAAGACTTTGTCACTGGATCGTTGAGGCACTTGCCCTGGCTTATGTGTCGCAGGGTAAGATTTGCCCAATTGGTGTTAAAGCATGCTCAGCTGGAGGCATGGCCTCCACATGGACATGGATGAACAGTGTGTCTTTAAAACACATATGTTTTGCAGCAGGATGTTCTTCTCAAAACACATTTGCAAGGTTTTACAACCTAGACATAACGTCTCTCACTTCACAAGTCCTCTCTGTTTAGAGCGCTTGCTATTTCGTTTGCCAAAAATATACTTATGCCCCTTTCTTTAAGTACGGGCTCCCCATAATTTTACACAACCACCTGCATTCAGGTTGTTGTAATTTACCATAAAGTCACAAGCTCTTTCATTATAAATAAACTCCCTTTCCAACTGGGTTTGTGAAGAGGTTAATTCATACTATATGACTATAGTTCATAGATTCATTCTGAGTGCTCCCCTCCTGGCCCAACATGAGGGTCACTCACTTGCGGCATATTCATGTCCGTTGCTCTCCCACGGGACTGTGGCATCATGTTTCCTCTCTGCAAGGTTATGTCGTGTAGTGCAGCATGATGGGATTCTGTTCCCCATATGCAGTAGCTAACGCAATGTCAAGTGAACTGAGTCGTAAGGGAACAACTCGGTTATGTACGTAACCTCGGTTCCCTGAGACGAAGGGAACTAGACATTGCGAACGCTGGCCGCACTTCAAGACTCAGAGTTTTTTTGAGGTGCGAGTGATGCACTCTTTGTCCCTCAGTCAGAAAATTCTGAGGATTGGTGTTTGCACGCCTGCTTTTATAGCGAACAACTTCGCGCCTAAAAGTGTGGGGCTCAAACACCATAGCCAATTAGAATATTTGCATTATTGTAGAGCGATTTCAACTAGATCATGTAGAAGGACACTCCCCATATGCGTTAGCAAACGCAATGTCTCATTCCCTTCGTCTCAGGGAACCGAGGTTACATACGTAACATAGACGTTTTGTCTCTCACAGGCTACTCTCTCATTTGTTTAGGTGTGAGATGATAAAATACAGACTGTGTCCACTATAATACGGAATGCAATTCTGATCCCTTAAATACTGGATGTTACATACTGTTGGCAACTGTTATGCGACACATGATGAAAGTTTGTCAATCAACATGCGGACCTAAACAGCCCAATTTTTGACTAGCCCAGCGGGAATTCTCCTGATCTACCCGATAAGCCACTCCTGCCTGATTGTAACACTCAATTCTGGCTCGAAGGACCATGTAAAATATTTGAGGGGGGTGTAGGAATGCTGAATCGTAGCAGGAGTATCGCAATGGGGTGTCAAATAAAACACCTTGCAACAGAAATCCATTTTCTTTCTTTATTCAAATGACCATTGCCAGTACATAGAGATGACTCTGAATGGTGCAACCAGTTGTTATTATCGTTCATGCAGTTTTAGCACCAACAAAAAGGGGTACCAAGCTGGAGGAACAGAACTGCTGCCATGCTTAGGCACACACACACACACACACACACACACACACACACACACACACACACACACACCTACCTACTTATGAAGGCTACCACCTCATTAGAGCATTTGCTGCGTCCCAATTCCCTTTCTTATTCAGAACTATGCCCTTAAAGTGTGAACTGTTTTTGTGATGGAAAAGTGTCTACCCAAAAGTGGCTATCACTTCTTGAAAAATAAGACCCTTCAGTAGTCCAGTTACGAGCATCCTGTCACCGTACACTTACCTGTCAATCATCCTGTTACAGCTATCATGACATGCATGTTCCTCATTTAATTTTTTTATACCTTTCATTCTTTATTGTATTTCATTTACGATACCCACAATTCTTCCTACCTTATAGGAAAAGAAACAGTGTGTTGTTGAAGATCTGTCATGGGTGTTTTGTAGCTGCTGATGCTTTGATGCATGTAGTAATGTGTAATGAATGCAAATCAAACATGTCTCTTTTCCTATCGTTATCTCTTTTCAATGTGTGATGTTTGCAATGTGTTGCGGTTGAAATATAACACATATAACACTTAGATTTAAACTTGGTGTGATGATTCATCATCAACTACAGTAAAAACCATAGATTACTTGAACGTTATACCAATTACCTTATACCAGCCAAGAACTTAAGCCTACAAGTCTCCAGAATTATGTAATTATTTCATCTGTGGGGGCCTGGGTAGCTCAGCGAGCACTGACGCTGACTACCACCCCTGGAGTTGCGAGTTCGAATCCAGAGCATGCTGAGTGACTCCAGCCAGGTCCAAATTGGTCCGGTTGCTTGGGAGGGTAGAGTCGCATGGGGTAACCTCTTTGTGGTCGCAATTAGCGGTTCTTGCTCTCAATAGAGTGCGTGGTAAATTGTGTGTGGATCGTGGAGAGTAGCATGAGCCTCCATGTGCTGTGAGTCTCCGCGGTGTCATGCACAGCAAGCCACATGATAAGATGCGTGGATTGACGGTCTCAGAAGCCGAGGCAACTGAGGGTATGTTTTCACGACAACGATTTACTAAAAACTGAAACGTTTTTCCTTTGCGTTTTTCGCGTACAGACAACAACGTTGTCAAAACAATCCCTGTTCACACGGATCCGCAAAAACAACTAAAATCGCTGTATTGTGCATGCCAGGCCAGTAGTTGGCGATGTCACTTTGTAAAGAAACACTACGCGCCTGCGCACTTAAGCATTCTTCCACAGAGCGGTGAATACAAACAATGAAGATGGCGAAAGCATCTAGCAATTTTATTTGGACGGACGATGAGGTTGCTTTATTACTACAATTACTTTGCTGGAGAAGCATCAGTAAACTCAAAATCTTGAGCAGCACAAACACAGTCCTGTAGTCTGCCACTGTAGTTTTGAATGTCTCTCGCGTTGTTTTGAAGTACTCGCGCGCATGCCTATAGACTGAACTCTCAAGATTATTCAATAAACATTTTTACCATCACTTCGTCTCCTGCCTTCTTCTATATTCCCCCTGCTGACTCTTGGGCTGGTAGGAGAGTAAGTTAACATAACAAGCTGTTGATGTTGACTGGTTTTGGATATCAGACATAACTCTGATATATGGATATCTTCTGACAGAGAGAGAGGACTCGTGTACATTGGATCTAACATTCATTTTCACTGCCTCATGTTTTCATATTCTAAGCATATCACTGAATACTGTACATGGCATCACATCTCTGTCTATAGGCTATATACATAAGCGGTGGGTGAATGAATTGCAGGGTAAAGGTACATCAAACAAAAGTAAATAAATAAATAACATTTAAAATACAAATACATTTTCCCCATCTGAATCCATACATTAATTTCAAGATTTTCAAATTGCAGGTTCTGCCTACTGTACAATACACTCCAAATGAATAAATTGTTGATTATTGTTTTTGCACAGACACCAGTATTCATATTGATAATTATACATCTCAAATTGATGCCCATCAATCCATCATTCTTTATATAACACGTAATACGCGTGCGCATGACGTCATCGTTTTCACAAATTCGCGTTTTGTATGTTTACACGGAGACGATAACGGCATTGTTTTCAAAAACTTGCACTTTGAAACCCGTTTTCAAAAGTTTGAGTTTTCAGGCCCCAAAACGCCTTTGTCGTGTAAACGAATAGCCAAAACGCATAAAAAGTTTTCCTTTTTTAGTTGAAACCGTTGCCGTGTAAACGGCCCCTGAGACGTGTCCTCCGCCACCCGGATTGAGGAGAGTAACTGTGTCACCACGAGGACCTAATAAGTAGTGAGAATTGGGCATGCCAAATTGGGAGAAAAGAGGATTAAAAAAAAATAATAATAAGAAGAAAAGCCACATTATTTCATCCGTGGATGGGTGAAGAATATTGAAAATTTTACCAGTGGAAGCAATCAATCAAATGACCACATACTTCCCTCTGAAAAGGTCAAAAGATGTTACTTTGCCTGGCCTATTTTTTATTAGTATATTTTATTGTTTTTATTTTTAACAAGTTTTTAGTGTGCGATCAAAAAATTATTTAATATTTCTATTAACATTTTATTTGATCTGTTTCTTAGGTCCCACATCTACCTTGTAATACCACCAAAAATACTTTGTTGTAAAAATGTGCAAACTGTGCTTTACACTTTGTGTTTTTATGTAACATTTTTTATTATATATGTATATTTTCGGTTTCATACGTATATATTTTATAAACTGGGATTTATATTATATTTTGCTTTATATACTGCACGCCACATTTGTACACTTTATAGAGTCATCACACCATCATGAATTATTAATGAGTCTGTCTTAACAGTAAATAAACTTAATAAGCTTAATAATATCTAAAAAAAAAAAGAATTATAAAGAACACTTTTTTTTTATATTTATTGTTGATGACACAATACAAAATCATGTAAGAATGTGAAAAATAAAAAGACTGACACTGGGTGTATCCTATATACTATCTGTATATAGAATACACAGATGTTGTCTCAATAGTTTTTGAACTAACAATAAATACAAAAATCAATTTACATCTGCAAATTCACGACCTTCTAATAGTCGCCAAAAAATAAATAAATAACTAAATAATAATAATAATAATAAAGATCTGTTTGAAATGCAACATTCTCTTCACCTTTAAAACACTACGAAGAATAAACGCGTTTTGGTTTCTTTTGACCTTCGCGGTTTGCCGTCGACCGCGCCAGCAGCAGCGTTGCGCACCACCATAATAATATAACTGACGCAGGATACATTACACTCCTTAAAACGCACTCTCTTGTGTTTATGTCATATATAAAGCTTAATGTGTTGGTTTTAAGGAACATACATACTGCGAATTATTCCTAATATATGTCTTTCACTCTAAAGGTTGATACTGAGAAGTCATTTGCTAATATTTGAAGAGAAATTAGTGTCATTCTAATCAATAGCGACATCAGCTCGAGTCAGTCAAAGCTTTGACTCTGTGACGCCCAAAACAAACATATAAACACACGTTTAGCGCGTCTTAACTGCGTACAAGCAGGTTTGATCATCCAGTTACATTCACAGATCTCGTGTGGGACATAGAGAGCATTGTGGCGATGGAGCTTGTGTGTGATGGAGAGGAGTCAGAGGTGATTCCACAGGCGTGTGTGCTGTCTGAGTTCAGTGAGATCGCAGAGGTGAAAACACTTATCAACAGTCTGCCTGACATTCATAACGACACTGTCAGCAGGGAGACCACCATCGAGAAGTTTGTGGGTAGGTGTATGTCTAACTGTTTGTTTACATGCCTGTCTGTCTGTATCTTTCTGTATGTCTATCTGTTTGCCTGTCTCTATCTGCCTCAAGGTTGTCCAGGACTAGTATAGCACACATAAAACTGATAATAAATGTTATTAAAATTGCTTTTCAATTCAAAATCTGAAAGGAGTTTAAGGAAGCAACAGGGAGAGTTTGGGGAATGATTTGATATAATATTACATACATAAGATGGTGGGAATGTCAAGTTGTGCTTTGGGTAACTTTTGCAGTTCTCATGGACCGTTACCAGGAGCAGCCACATCTTCTGGACCCTCATCTAGGTAAGAGGATTTCTAGTCACCAAAACTAGACGACCAGTATCATGGATGTGATAAACATGACGTATGATCTCGGTGATTGCACGTTGTTAGTTTAGCTGTATTTGCTTTTGTGCAGAGTGGATGCTGAGCATGCACTTGGAGATGATCCGCAGTGAGAAGTCACCACCTCTGCTGGTCCATCTCTGTTTCAAATTCCTCTACATCATCTCAAAGGCAAGACAGTGCACATCTCTCTAAGTTTGACTGATAATGTCTCTTCAGGCATATAGTAGGGAAATTTGAGGTTTTGTAGCTGGAACTTTGTGCTTTTGTAGGTCAGAGGCTACAAAATCTTCATGCAGCTCTTCCCCCATGAGGTGTCAGATGTTCAGCCGGTTCTGGACCTTTTATGCAGACAGGACCCGAAAGACACTGAGGTGAGTTAGTCCCTCGCTTTCATAACTGCTCATTGGCTCTATAATGAGCCTCTTTACATTGCAAGACATAAGCATGTATGCTTAATTAGTTTCTAGACTTCTTAAAGGGGTCTGATCATACATTTTCATCATAAAATTTTTTTCCCTGAGGTCCAGTTTTTTTGACTGACCCATCCATTAATAACAGCCTCTTTCCAAAGCCTGTGTGACACTGGGACAGAGTCACAAAACTATACGTGTTGAAACTGTACCACTCAAATTGTTAAGATCAGACTAAAGTGATCAGGGGCGTTAAACTTCATGTCAGGAGTTCGAGTCATGTCCCAGTCCAATACCCCCCCCAGTCCAATGTGGGTGGTCATGAATATATTAATTTGTCTAATGTCAGAAAGTTGCGGAAGCTTGGTTTGAGTAAATGCTTTTTTTTTTTTTTTTTTTTACTGGGAAGTTTTGAGTTTTTTTAATTTATTTATTTTTTATTATTATTAAAAAAAAAAATTTCTCCCTTTTTCTTCCCAATTTGGAATTCCCAATGCGCTCTTAAGTCCTCGTGGTGGCGTAATGACTCGCTTCAAACTGGGTGGCGGAGGACGAATCTCAGTTGCCTCCGCGTCTGAGACCGTCAATCTGCGCATCTTATCACGTGGCTTGTTGAGTGCGTTACCACGGAGACATGGTGTGTGTGGAGGCTTCACGCTATTATCCGCGGCATCCACGCACAACTCTCCACGCGCCCCACCGAGAGCGAGAACCACATTATAGTTATAGACTCTACCCTCCCTAGCAACTGGGCCAATTTGGTTGCTTAGGAGACCTGGGAAGTTTTGAGTTCTTAAAGTTACAGTTTGTTTTTCTACAGGACTATGAACTCTTTTATCTCAAAAGATCAAGAAAAAGTTCATTTCTCATCAAATTACCCCTGTGCTTTGGGGGGGAAATATAGATACAAGCCTAAAATTTACTTGAAGGAATATTCCAGGACATTTACTACTTCTTTGGACCACATTTCTTACCTGAATTGAATGCAAGAATGTAACCTGTGTGAACAGCCCTAACACATGGAGTAAACACTGGGCCTTCTAATGCATTAGAATTAGACATACTACTAAGTAACAGATGAATTTGTGCCAAAATACTGTAGAGTTTGATTGGAAACAGACTTTGACAGCAACAACAAAAGATTTGGGACAAGTTTTCTCCGTAAATCATGACCCACAGTTGAGAACCACTGACTTAGAGTAGTAACTAGCACATGTTATTGGAAATGAGTTGGTAGATGCAAGCAGGTCTTTTCTGAAGAAATAATATCATTATAATTTGTATTTTTTTAATTGACCCTTCCCAAATCTCAAAGGAGAAACGTTGTATGTCATCTATTTAATAAGTTATCATATATGTTTTTTTTTGTTAGACCTGGGAAACACGCTACATACTCCTCCTTTGGCTGTCCATGACATGTCTCATTCCCTTTGACCTCTCCCGTCTGGATGGAAACCTGTCCACTGACTCTGGGCTCAACAGAGAGACCATCATGGATCGTATCCTGGCTGTTGCCAAGGTAACACCCAGATTCACAGATCACACATAAACTTATACATCAGTATTAATGTAATGACTGACGGTGAAGTTTTCTTTTGTGAATTTGACAATTATTTGATGTAGATTTGAATCCGTGATATGAGTTGAACTGATTTTATCGTTATCTTGAGAAAATCGTATTACGATCAAAGATGACATTTGTCTTCATGTTTTATTATTTTCTTACAGTCTTTTCTCAGAGTGAGTGACAAATCTCGAGATGCTGCATCAGTGCTGGTATCAAAGTAAGTTACTAAGTTAAGTAAATTTTTGATAGTTTTTTCTCCAGATGTGAGGGCATGACCTGGGTAGGGCTGGACAATATATAAAATATTCACAATGATTTTGCTGGTCATATAATATTAAGCAGCATCATGAATATCACAATTTAAATTGAATTAGTATTACAGTGATTTTTATTGTTATATTTGTGCATATAAATGAAAATGATTAAATATAATTCCTTGTTTTGTTCAATTAGTGAAAAACCATGGGAAAAATACTTATTTTTATCACTAGGTTTGTACTGTATTTAACTGCTTGTTTTAAACATTCAATTCTGCTGAAATGATGGTTCCTCTGAACATTCTGTAAGCCATTTCAAAGCAAATACAAATGACAAATATAGATTTATATCATCAAGATGCTGAAAATTATCTAGACAAGTTTTAGCCTTATCGCCCAACCCTATTTTCAAAAATGATTCCTGAATGCCACTCCTCTCATTTCTGTTTGCACACTCCTCCAAAAGTAGGTGCTTAATCCTTTAAAATCATTGTTAGTTTTACTCTGAGCAGTAGAGGGCGCTGTCTGAACGTGTAGATTTCTTGCTTTGCTTGAATTATTTGCATTGTCTGCACAGGTTTGTGACTCGTCCAGATGTGAAGCAGAAGCGGCTGGGTGATTTTCTGGACTGGTGCCTGACCACCATCTCTCAGACGAGTGAGCTGACCATGGAGGGAACTGTGGCACTCGATGGAGCTTTACAGTCACTGGTGAGCCAAAAATTCTCTCCTTATTGCACATGAAGGGCTATATGCTAAAGAATTGTGCGTATAATTTAGTGTTACATGTCAGCTGGTTTTACATCATAACTGTGCCTCGAATGCAAATCCATTGCATGTCAACATCAGTCCAGAACTGTTGTGCTACAGATGCATGCAAAGGTGGTAACCTTCAATAAATTGTTTTCTCCACAAGCACTTGGTCTGGCTTACTCATGTTTATGCATTAGAAGAAATCGAATACTTTGGAGAGTCACCCATCAGCGTTTCAGCTAAATACAAGAAGATATAACAATTTGTCTACCACTTCTTTGCCAGAAATAAAACATTCAAGCTTTCAAATTCTTTGAAAAATCAACCCAAACTGGTCTATAGTTGACCCGTCATCATATATTGACTGCTGTGGATTTTCTTTCCCTAGTATGTTAACTGTTGGACTGGTGCTTCCAATGTTTTTGGCAGTTAAAGCTGTATGACCTTAATTTCTAAGGGCCTACCTTTTCTATAAATTTAAGGAATAATAAGTCTATTTTTTGTATTTAATATAAGAGTTATATTTTATTTGTTTTGAATATACACATTTTTTTAATCAATGATTTCTATCACAGTTTATCAATCCCTTGCAGTTCCATCATGAACCCCTAGTGGGTTCATGGGCCTACTACATTACAAATGTGCAAAAAAGCAACAGAAATGGATTAAACAATGGATTAAAACTGCAAAATGGCATATTTTCAAGATGATAACTGGATGCCACTTAAAGAGTTCATTCAAAAATGAAAATTCTCTCATTATTCACTTACCCTGATGCCATCCGAGATGTGTATTACTGTATTTCTTCAGCAGAACACAAATTAAGATTGTTAGAAGAAGACAGAGCTCTGTCATGTCCTTATAATGGAAGTACATGGGTGCCAGCACTTTGACAGCCCAAAAGTCACATTTAGGCAGCATCAAAGTAATCCACACGATTTGATAATTAAAATGTTATAAACATTTTTTATATAAACAGCTTTTCTCCCAATTTGGAATGCCCAATTCCCACTACTTAGTAGGTCCTCATGGTGGCACGGTTACTCACCTCAATCTGGTTGGTGGAGGACAAGTCCCAGTTGCCTCCGCTTCTGAGACAGTCAATCCGCGCGTCTTATCACGTGGCTCGCTGTGCATGACACCGCGGAGACTCCCAGCATGTGGAGGCTCATGCTACTCTCCACGATCCATGCACAAATTACCACACGCCCCATCGAGAGCGAGAACAGCTAATCGTGATCATGAGGAGGTTACCCCATGTGACTCTACCCTCCCTAGCAACGGGGCCAATTTGGTTGCTTAGGAGATCTGGCTGGAGTCACTCAACACGCCCTGGACTCGAACTCTTGACTCCAGGGGTGGTAGTCAGCGTCAATTTTCACTGAGCTACCCAGGCCCCTACGTTATTAACTCTTTAAAAGCACTTCCTGTCAACAGCTGACGCATCACGCAGCTGTCGCGTGACGTAAGCACGTCGGCGAGTTCACGCGAGAATTCGGAAGCGGCCCTTATTTACAACAGAAGAACGAATGTCACGCGAGAGTTTGGCAGTTTCAAACAGCATCAGAGCCCTGGATGGAAGTGCCTATTTAAAGTTAAAAACGTTTTAATTATCGACTTGTTTCATTCATAAACCTATCGATTCGCTTCAGAAGACATTCACTGATCGACTCAAGTCTCATGGATTACTTTTATGCTGCCTAAATGTGACTTTTGGACTGTCAAAGTGCTGGCACCCATGTACTTCTATTATTAGGACCTGACAGAGCTCTGTCTTCTTCTAAAATGAAGAATGGCATCAGGGTAAGTGAATATTGAGAGAGTTTTCATTTTTGGGTGAATCTATTCCTTTAATTAATACATGTAATGTGATATGGTCATGTGACAACAATGTAGCAAACTACTGCTTGAAATGTTTATGGCTGCATAATGCATTTTTTTTATTTTTATAATAGGCTGTGTACAGTATACACTGCATAGTTTTCAGAAAGTGATAAGCTAATATTCCATTCCAGCCAATTCCATTCCGGGATTTGGATTACATTTATATAGATTTTGCACTTACAAATGTAAATGTGTTAAAGTTTTTTTTTATTTTTTATTATTAAATGAAATTGAATATCATGAGGATTTAGCAGTTAAAAATATCAAAACATATTTATCTTTTCAGATGCTTACTGTCTGACTGCTGTAAATACTCACAGGTCAAACAGTTTTGCTTGCAATTCCTGCACCTGTTTGTTAGCCACACACACACAAACATGCACCGCAAAGTGCGCACGTATTATGCAGTCAGAAACTGACAATTCAGAGACAGGAAGAGGTTGCATGCCATCCTTGTATTTTTACATTGGTATGTTCGAACACATGATTGTTTATTTTAGTGACTGATTCTAATCAGAATTAGTTTCTTTGCATTAAACATGTCCTACATGTTTTAGAGTCCGGAGAACTGTTAAAATGATCCTGCTGTTATTCTTTTGTAAAGTGCCTCTCTCTGTTGCCTGAGGTGCTCAAAACTGGCTCTGTGTGTTTGGAATGCCTCGGGAGTTAAAACTGCCATCAAAGATTTGCATATATGCTGCAAAATTCCACTAGGCAGTGAGCAAGAACATGTACAGTGCTCTTTTAAGCTTGCAAATGACAAGAGACTGCTGCTGGCACAGAGCGAACAGGGTTCAGCTTTTCACAAGGCACATTGCAAAACGGTTTGATAAATTTGACTTCACATCTGCATAATAAAGCATAGGTAAAGCAGGCTCAAAAGATACCTAAAGGGTAGTTATGGTTAGGCTAGTTATGGTGGTTGGTTGGGACCATGGGATCAGTGTTTGGCTGGTTAGCATTGGCAAGTTAGCTGGTAGATGACGTAACTACTCCGTTCTGGGGGCAAGAAGCAGCTTTCTCCATTGACAGCCTTTCAAAAGGTTCCATGTTTTGTGACTAAATAAAATGTTCTGCATGCAACATATAAATTGCAAATATTTCATTATATTGTAGTAGATTGTTTTTTGCTGGTGACCAATTTTTTGGGGGGCTCTTAAAACCTGTAAAATATACTTTTTCCCCTCTCTGCTACCTTTGATGATAAGATGGAGCTTAAGATAGTCACTACTAAAGGGCATTGGGTTGTCATTTTCCTGCAGCTTCAGATTGATCAGTCAAATGGCATTGATGGTTCAGGTGATTGGCTCAGAAACTTCTGAAGGTATAACTGAGTGCCCAGTATGGCAGCATGCAGGTTGCATTCTTCTAAAGGGTCAGATGCCAGCCGAGCAACTGCCATTGAGATAAATGAGAATGTCAATGGATAGGTACGGATTGTATAGACCGACATGATCGAGACCGAGCCATTATCCTAATCAAATGGTCATTTCTTACCAGGCTCAGCTCTTCAAGCATGGGAAACGTGATGACTTCCTGCAATATGGTGTGTATAAGTCCCCTAGTTCTTTGTTTTATCTCAGCAGCATCAAAATTCACAGCCATATAAATGTTTTAAATCTTTACCTGACCTCCGTTGTTCGACAGCCCCCACAGTGCTTCAATGTCTAAACCAAAAAAGAATAGCTGAGAGTAACCAGGCCACATTACGGAAGTTGGGAGCAAAAGTAGTCCAGAGACTGGGCCTGACCTTTCTAAAACCACAATTGGCCAAATGGAGGTAATGGACTGGCTAACTGACAAAAATATAATGACATGAACTAAGGAATACTTGTTTAAAAATGTTGACTTGTTTACAAGCATTTATATATTATGGCATCCAGATACCAGAGAGGAAGTCGGTCTCTTGCAGTGAACCTGGCCCAGTCTGCCGTCACAGAAAGTGTAGAGTCCATAAAACCGGATCTAGAGTCTGTCAGTCCAGAGGAAGACTATGACATGCCTCCAGAGGTGGAGAATATAATTGGTAAGTAATTTAGGAGTAGGTTTATGTTTGATTAAATATACCTAAATGTTCTCTTGTACTGCTATTTTGCCTATCCGTTGTTGCAGAACAACTGTTGGTGGGGCTAAAAGACAAAGAGACAATAGTGCGATGGTCTTCTGCTAAGGGGTGAGAACAATGTGTCAAGTTCATGAATTAATTTGTTTTATTTTTATTTTTATAAATGTATGTTGTATTTGGGCCAGTTTAGATAATTCAGTGCTGTACCATAGAGATACTTTGTCAGCAAAGTGAATTAGCATTAGGGCGGCGACTAATAATTACTTTGTTTATTAATTAATTTGTCGGTTATTTCTGCAATTAATCGATGTATTGGATAAATTCCCGTATTTTATTCAGAATAATTTTTTATAAAAAAATATAAGTGTTGGATGCTATACATTGTACCAAAAAATATAAACGTTATGATATAAAACGCCTATAGTTTTTCACGAAAAAAAAACAAAACACTTTGTCCTCAATTTGGAAGAAGCAGGACAATTTAAACCACTAAATTATTAATGATGATAAACACACACACACAAACAAAAAAAACAATTTATAGTAAGTGTTCACATTTAAGAAGTAGAATGTTCTTTATGAAGTTCACTACTACTACTAGTAAATGTTGCAGTTCTTATTAAAAATATTTTTTGTGTTATATGTAGGCTTTCAATTAATTAGTTACATTAACCAATATTTTATATCCAACAAACATTTTTTCAGACTGCATAGTTTAAAGTTTAAACAAATTGATTCCGCTCCCTTTCTCTGTTGCGATTGGTTTGACACGCAGGAGCACATGCTTGCTTGCTCAGTGTAGTTTTTGAAGTTTAACAGAGACTTGCTTGCGGTAAAGACAAACAGTTTGAAATATAGAAATATACACATGATTTTTGAATTTATAACATTAACACATTTTAAAATATTGAAAATATAAGTTATCTCCTGGAGAGAAACAACTTTCAAGCACATTAAACAGGACATGCGCTCTGTCAACGCACCTGACGCAGCAACCGAACCACATTTAACTCTATGCTTATGATCTTCTTTGAAGTGTTACATAGTGTAAAATAAAGTACTCCCATGCATTGCATAAGTTGCGTCGTGTTTTGTCCAGCTTCAGCTGATCTTCACTATGTTTCAGATTAGTTTTATTATGCAAGCTAATTTTTCACTAAGTGGCATCACTGATAGAGCTTCTCAGTGCACGGCGCACATATCTCACTAAACGACATACTGTGATTTTTATGATAATCTATTTTTATCTACTGTATTTTACCGATTCGTTGTTGAAGCCCTAATGTGGAGTATTATTCCTTATTTTAATTTGTCTTTTTTTTTTTTTTTTTTTTACCACCTTCAGGATTGGAAGGGTGACTGGTAGACTGCCTAAAGAGCTCGCAGATGATGTGGTGGAGTCTGTTTTAGAGTGTTTCAGGTGTGCCTATACTATAATAGGAGGCTAACGACAATATGACATAAGTGTTTTCTCAGTGTGTCTTGGCATTGTGTATTGATATGTGTGTATTACAGTTTCCAAGAAACAGATAATGCCTGGCATGGGGGCTGCCTGGCTCTTGCAGAGCTGGGCCGGAGAGGACTGCTGCTTCCTTCACGTCTTTCAGATGGTTGGTTTGCCTTCTCTTGTGAAACTATTGTTAAATTTGAAGAATTCTCAACACATGTGTTGTTTCCTTTATATCTCAGACATCCTTTGACATTATTTTGCTAATAACATAGTTTTATTATAGTTATAATCTTTTTTTAACAGTTCACAAAACGCTCCTCGACATCAAGCAAGCACAAATAACTTTATGCAAATACTTTTATTCAAATTCTACAACTTTGACAAGCTTCTTTATTTAAAAATACCACCACCCAGCTGCCTTTTATAAACAGTTAAGTGTAACGTTTTTTTTTTTTTTAAGTTTGTCTGTTAAAGAGCAAAATAGAATCTGCGCCACCCTTTTTTAAAATCAGTGCATAATGTTAAAATTATCTACAGTAAATAGCTTCACAACTATACATTTTACAGACTGTAAATGTAGTAATAATTTATGTATTTAGTGTAACTGCTGGTCATCTTCCTGTAAAGTCTGTAACTGTGAATCTTTAGACCAGAGCTTCTTCCTGTTCACACTTTGAAATTGCTACATCAGCAGTTTTGCGACCTTTTTCTTTGGGTCCGAGCTGGTTCTTTTACCCTTGCTTTCTTAGTAGTGTGCCTGAGAGGCCTGCTGTTTGCTTGTTTTTGTCCCAGTGCTCGAGTGCTCTGCTTGGGTGTGTCTAGAGCATCCTTGGCTGGATGCTTGTCTGGGGAAGGAGGGTGTTGGCTGTTTTGGACCTTAGTCATTCCTTGTTGGCCAATAATGGAGTCACTGATAATGTCCCTTGAGCTGGCAAGCTGACACAGAGCAAAGGCCGCTGAGTGCCTCTGGTCACTTGGGTCTAGATCTTGTTCTTTGGCTGGAGTAATTGTGGATTCCTCAGCATTTTGGATAGTTTCTTTTTTTGGAGTTTCAGAGCCTTTAGTGTTTGGCAGGGCTTGGTCATTGGACTGTGCCCTGAGGCAGAGGTCAAGCGGCATATCCTCTTGACTCCTTTCTGAATCAGAATGGAGCTCTCGGTTAAGGTAGTTGTGCATTATGTAGCTGGATGCAGTCTGGTACCTCTTTGAAAGGTTAAGAGGACCTGGCTCTTCCTCTGACTCTACATCCAAATCTACAGCCTCTTCCTGCTCTGAAATGTCACTGCTTCGTGTGGAAACTGTGATTTGAAGTTCATTCCTGTACAAAAAGAAAAGAAAAGCAAGGTGCAATTGTTATTGTTAGTTCTGTGAAGTATATAATAATGAATAGCCTTCTTGTGGGCTTCGTAACCAGATAGATTTGGTTATGATTATGATCTACAGACTCTTTACATACCATTCTCTCTTTTGTAATGTGTTCTCTTGAGGTTGTCCGTATGATTTCTTCGGTAAACTGTTGGGTGCTGTGGTTGGCCCTTGCATGACATGCTGTGATTGGCTGTATGGAAGAGACTCCCCATGGGAAGTGTGCCTGAGTGTAACGGGGACACGCTGGGTGATATCTGCCGCATTTGGCCTGTCTGGAGACCCAGAGGCGGCACACCCTGCTAAAGGACTGTGGCGGGTACCCTTTTCTCTGTTGTGCTCCTGGACACCCCTGTCCTCAGGAAGTCTGCTGTAAGGATCAGAATGTGATAGGGAGACCTGGTGCCCTCCATAATCTCTGGGATAAAATCTGTGGCTGTACACATCTAGAGGAAAATACCTGGACCTCTGTAAAGGCATGTGAAGTTCAGGGTGTTGGTAGAGGCTGTAGGGTAGTGGACCAGGTATAATAGAATGGCCATATCTATAGTGATAAGGGTGGAGAAGGGATGTACTGGTTGGGACCAGAGGTGATGGCACCAGGGGTGTCTGGGTTTCTCGAGGTGTGAGTTGGTAGGCTTGGGCGTTTACTTGGTTCTGTGGGTATGGTGTGTAGATGGAATGCAAGGACCTCTCAGTTACCATGTATGGTGAATAGTCCGGGATTAGAGGAAGAAGGGGTGTTGTGGAAGCAGGTGGGACCCATGGCGTCATTTGTTGGTAGAACTGAGGAATGGATGAAGATGATGGGTCATCTTTGTGTAGAGGCAGCGGTAGAGCTTTGCCTTCACACATTTGTGGAACCGGCGTGAAGGCAGAAGTTATTTTGTTCTGTGGAATGTCCATGTCTGCACTTTTGTCCCTGGTCTCAGAAACTGGCTCAAGAACAACCTTAGTGACCTCCTCGATTGGACTTTCAGGCTTTTCATTACTTTCTTTACCCATCTCCACTTGTTCAACCTTGTCATTGGCCATATCTATTGGTTTGCTGGCTTCAACCTCCAGGACAGGTTCTTTAATGTTGTGATTTAAAGAAATGCTACGCTGAGAGACTTTGGGTGTTTTCCCTGTCTGCTCCATGCGCTGAGATACCAGAGAAATTGAGTTCTTGCACAGGTTGTATTTCATGTGGTTGAAGAGATGAGACTTGATGTTGCAGGTGAAGGGACATTGGAAGCACTGATATTTGAAAGGCTTGCCAGGAGGACGAGGAATGTAATGGGGTTTCTTTGGTTTTCTCCCCTGGAGAGTGTCCATACTGCTGCTCTTGTCTGAATCCATTGCTGCGTGGTTTGTCAGCCCTGTCTGGGAACAGGAAACAAAAATTACAATACTTTTAAACCTTCCACCAAAGCTTCTTTTATTTGTTGGGTCTCTATATGCTTGTTATAGAAAGAAGGATTGCATATACAGTCCCTTCAATTTTTTAACTATGTTGGGACTGCTTGTTGGCCTGTGTGTTAGCATAACGCTCCCTAGCCGCACTGCTGAAGCCAGTGTAGGCCTGTAGAAACATGCTCCCCTCCTTCATAGCCTGATGGTGTGGGAAACCACATACACCTGTTTCCCATGACCTTATCTGCTGGGTACAAACTCCAGACATTTAATAGTTGATCTCACTTGCCCTGAAAACAAGAGAAGCTACCAAATCTATTATAATAAAATTTCATCTACTGTATTTTAGAACATTAGTAACCAAATGGATGTTATGGCTTCAGTGATGAAAGGAATTTGTTTCTGCCCAACAATTCTGCACTACAATGCTGATACATGATGGTCCGGTAAGTGTGCAAAGATTTTGAGGCCTGAAGGTTTGTATTGGGAGGCAGATCTGAGAAAATATTGCTAGGCAAGTTATTCTGAAAATGACTCCACCTTAAGGAACCTGTTTGTCACGTGCTGTCGCAAGAAGTGGTGGCTCAAGTTTTGGCTCACTTGTTTCATATGAAGCCGCTCCCTCCTCAAGGCACAAAATAATTTTAGGAAATTTTTGTATTGTGACATTTCTTTTTTTACTTGTTGTTTCAATGTTCTTTTATGTTCAACCTTTTATGTTACCTATATATCTTATGAATTTAACATCATATAAAACTTTCCATCTAGATTTTTTATTTTTTCTGAAATGTATTTGTTTGGTTTAGACTTAATCTAAATCTTTTGGATAAGTACCACGTGGCAAATACATAAGAGTATCTTCTATTATATGTAAGTTGAACAGGTGCATCAGTAGTCAGCAATTCACTGCTACCCCAGAAACACCTGTTACAAGTACACCTGCAATTTACAAGCAAGTTACAGACGATAGAACTACATAGTAACAACAATAACAGATGCCTCTGAATTTCTCAGTGAGTTCATGCTGACGTTACCTTTTGTCAGACTCGACGTTCTGGATGTTGGATGTATCGTCGTTGGATTGATGTCCACAGCAGACCTCCTGAAAAGTAGAATGTCCCCAGCAGTTTTCCCAGAGTGTTTGCCCCTGAACGTAGGTGTCTGCTCGTTTAGGTGTTTTGTCTTTCTGGTTTCTGATGAGTCTGAGTCTCTTACTTTCTCTGTAAGGTGGTGACTCTCTGTGGGGTGGAGTCTGTGCCCAAGCAGTAAAGCCCTTAGGCAGCACCAATGTACCTGATATTAGGCAAGCCCCGAGCCACAATACATTGCTAGTTTGCCTTCCTACTTAACTGCTAGAGAGAAGCCACATGGACTAGAAGCCAGTCAGGACTGTCTGTGGCTATTTTGTTTATGTAAAAATTTGAAGTAGCCCAGGAGTGGTAGAGTTAGGTATGAAGCAGGTTTTAGGAGGTTTGTCAGAGGGGTGTGGAGATATTAAGGACAAACCAGTGAGATTTGCATGAAGCCAAATGTGTGCTACTCCTGATCAGAAGTGTCTTTCAACAGCAACACCGCAATGTCATAGACATATGACAATGAAAATTTTAGTTCTGAGCAGTTATGCGCAGACTTCTGTATCTGTAAAATATTACTTTTGTAGAGTGTAGAGGTAAAGTTTGGCTTTGTTTTGCAAAAATCTGAATAAATGTGTAGAGCATGAATCATAAAATCTCTGTACTTTCAATATCGGCCCCACCTAAGTTTTAGGTAGAGAGTTCCCTGTTATCATATCCTTTCAACAGTCATCTATCAGTACCCTCTCCCCATTAGTATTATATTTTGTTCTTGTAAAACACCAGGTGAGTAGTGCAGGGTGATAAAGGTTAGCCATATATATATATATATGTGTGTGTGTTTCACTAGTTTATTTGTTTACTAACATGACCAACAGTGTATAGACATGAATCACAGATTTTTTTTCTTTTTTTTTTCTTTTTTCTTTTTTTCTTTTTTTCTTTTTCTGAAAGTCATGAAAATTCCCACCACAGTGCCATTTCCACCACATCTCAAATTCTATATTGTAGTTAATAGAATTCTGTGGTGGAAATGTTTGTGATGGAAATTACATTTCTTTAATCATGGTATAAGTATAATAATTATATATATTTATAAAATAGCAGACGCCTAAGGATAATTTCATAGCTAACATTTTATGTATCCTAAATAAACACAATTAAATACTTTTTGCTTCATTTAGCAAAATTAAAGCTTCATTTGAAAGGATGTCCAATAAAAATATTCTGCTCACAAGTGATATTTACCTTGAATTTTCTTTGTTTTCTTCAAACAACAATAAAATCTATGCATAAAGCTATTTCAAAAGCACCCTTTGAAAATGTTTTCCAAGGGAGATATTTTTCCCCCTTTTAATCAGAGGAACCATAATTTCAACCAAACAGCCATTATTGGCAAATATATTCAAAATGTTACATGCAAGGGCTTAAACAGTTAAAAATAGTCATGTTTCTCCCACTGATTTCATATTCAATTTGAATTCAGCATGTGAATTGTGATTCTGATTTTGTAAATAATCGATATACCATTCAATGGTAAGGCCTACAGTATTTGAGCAGTATTGTTTGAAATGTTTTTGCAATACAAAACTAATGATTATTTTATGCCTAATGTTTTGTCTGTATCTTCTCTACAGTGGTGCCATTGATTGTAAAAGCTCTGACATATGATGAGAAAAGAGGAGCATGCAGCCTGGGCTCAAATGTCCGTGATGCAGCCTGCTATGTGTGCTGGGCTTTTGCCCGCGCCTACGAGCCCAATGAACTAAAGCCCTACGTCAACCAGATTGCCAGGTAACAAACCCACACCACTGACACAGCTATTGTACTTTACTGGAACATAATGCATCTAATTTGTGCCATTCATTAAATCTACATTTAAATCATAACATCAGTTTAAACCCCTAACCCTAAGTATCAAAATTTGTCACGTAACTTGTCCTGCACTGTTTGTGCTATGAACATGAATGATACCTCAAATCATGCAGCTTGATGAGAGGTGTGCTTATACTTGGCAGTCAAACTTACTATTCACATGGTGTGTGATAAAATGAAGAAAAAATCCCGAAGACTTACATTGAAGGAATGAACTGAGTCTTATGTATACTCAAAAATGTAACTGAAAGGAAAGCACCACTCACATTTTCAGAAAATGTTTAGAAAATGAGAATATATGGTTTACATAGAGCAGTTGGCACTGTATGCACTTATATTTTGCTTTATTTTGTTATTCATTATTCTAAAAAGTCCAGCTCAGTAGAGTTCTTGTGTGGCAGGCATATGGATCAAGCCTAGAGTTTTAAATGAAATATGATATATGAAAATATATACTTTTCCAACCCTGGAGGGAAGCTGACTCTTGTACAGCTCTGTTTATACAAACGCTTGATGTGACCATTCTTAGACCTTTGTGAAGGTGTTTTTGAAAGCTTTCCAGGAAGAAAGTTTTTTTTCCACCAGAACCAACTGTGGTTAGAGCTGATCTGATGTCAGTGACTGGTGAAAATGACAGCTTAACCCTCTGTGGTCTGAGGGTGTTTTGGGCCCTGGAGAAGTTTTGACATGCCTTGACATTTGTGCTTTTTTCAGTTGCTTAAAAACATATTAATGGCTAAAGTCTGATAACACTGTATTCAGCAGAAACGGGGCTGCAATAATACGTGAACAACATGTATGTACATGTTTGTATTTTTGAGAAAATAATCTTTATGCTTGGTTTTTGAAAAAACAACAATTTTAAGTCACTGAAATAAGGCCATATAACACATACTAAACATTTGACAAGACTTTTGAGAACTGGATCTTGTAGCCTAGAGTTTTTGCTACAAAATGATGTGAAAACCATCCTGATCACTCATTCATACAAAACAATATAGGCATTCAACTTTTGTAAGACACTTTTAGTGTTAGAAAGGCCACTAAAATATGCGAGGATGCGTGGATGATTATGAATATTGATGTGATTCACACCTGAGGAGACAAAGACCCCTCCCCTGAGAGAGAATGAATGTGAGGAGACTTAATGATTGAATGTATTATCTGATTAAATATTTTCTTTACATAAAGACTTTACTTAAAAACGTTAGACCTACACTACCATTTAAAAGTTTATAGATCTGTAAGATTTTTTTAAATGTTTTTAAAAGAAGTCTCTTCTGCTCATCAAAGCTGCATTTATTTGATCCAAAATACAGCAAAAACAGTGATATTGTGAAATATTTTTACAATTTAAAATAACTGTTTTCTATTTGAATATATTGTAAAATGCCATTTATTCCTGTGATCAAATCTGAATTTTCAGCATCATTACTGCAGTCTTCAGTGTCACATGATCCTTCAGAAATCATTCTAATATGCTGCTTTTCTAATATGGGCATATTTACAGCACATTTTACACATTTACACCCGAACAGATATTTGCAAGCACAAGCTTCGTTGATGATGATGAGGCAGCATAAACACTGGTTAAAATATAATCTAAACATTCATATTATTTTTATAGCATATTACATATATTTATATCATACAGCATACAATTTAAATACCTGCTTTAGCCGAAACAACATTTAAATGTAACTAAAACTTGCCTATTAGGACATATTTCAAATGTCAATACTCTGAATCCTGGCTGGCAAGTCTGGAAATAGTCCAACTAGTAAAATATGTCCATGTTTATATAAAATAGCATGTCAACTAATATGTAAGTAAAACTAAATGACTTACTCATCCAAAACTGTATCCTCGGCTGGATCAAGTCGCTCTTCAAAATGTAAACGTTCATCGTCGGAGTCCTGCTCTTCTTCTGAGGAAAATGTGAACTCTTCGTCACTATCCAGGACCATCTGTAGAGCTTCCTCACCTTTGTAGCATGCCATCTTCCAAACGCGCCGAAAAGTGAATGAACTTGATGTTTTTTAAGGCACTGTTGGGGGCGTTTACCATTTGCATTGATCGCCTCAGCACATTACCGTATGAATAACGCGCTCTGCTGGTGGGTGTGATCATATTAGCGATAATTAGCTGAGCCAGGAGAAACTGTACATCGCTTTGTTTCATACAGATTACATTGCAGAAGAATATTTGTTTTAAATTTGAATTGTTTTATTTAAAAGTAGACATTTTTAGCTTTCTGTAGACATATGTTTCATGTTTGTGTGATAAATATTCACGGAGTTTCAGTTCATTTGTGATGTGTTTCAGAAAGATGCTCGCAGAGACAGAGACGGCTGAAAGCGCACCCTGTTTATTTTCTTTATTTTAAAAAAGCACAAGGTTTTGTTGTTATTGTGAGTGTACACAAATAAAAGTAGACCCCTCATAGTCTCTAATGATGTCTTACACTTATCTGTATGCCCAAAAATTACGGAGTACTTTACGTTGTTTCCACTGTTATGAGGAACAAATCCAGCAGGACGCGCCAGCGTGTCCGTTGACACCAGAGGGTTAACTAGGATGGCTCTGTTGGGCTTACGGTTACACTTTCTATCCCAGTGGTTCCCAGTCCTGTTCCTGGAGGCCCCCCAACACTGCACAATTTGTATATCTCCCTTATCTGGCACAGGTCTTGGAGTCTCCACTAACGAGCTGATGAGTTGAATCAGGTGTGTTTGATTAGGGAGATATCCAAAAAGTGTAGTGTTGGGGGGCCTCCAGGAACAGGGTTGGGAACCACTGTTTTATCCAATGAAAATACAGTTTTTGTAAGTGAGGTTAGGCTGTGGAATTTGATTAGCGAGGCTGGCAGCAAATCTGCAGCCCACATACTGAGGGTTGTTTGTTCTTTAGTCAGTAAATTCTACACTATATGCCAGATGGAATGAAACCTTTTCTTCATACAACCTGTTAATTATTTGTACATATAAGTATGTGATTTTTCGAAAAGTTGATCTTTTATCCCAACTTAAAATGCAAATACAACTATGTATGTACAACTGTATTTTCCTGTTTAGTTTGTCTTATTTTGTCTGAATTCCAGGTTTAAAGTTGAATTATATTTTATCATTAAAAAAACTCTCTTTTCAAATTAATTCATAGAATTTTAATCAAATGAAAACAGGACAATTACTTTTCAACATACCATTGCATTATTTGTTATTAAATGAAGAGCATCTATACTGATCCTCACATAATCCAAAACCCAAAATTGTATTTATTATTATTATTTGGTCAAATACTGTGCTGCACAGTAGAGCATTACATTATTAATGAAAGCAGTGATGAAACTCTTTCTTGAGATATTGCTTAGTTATAATGTAATTATTATTAATTTATTATTATTAGCATTATTATTACTACTACTGTATTGAATATTACATTTTACTATACAGAAGTAATACATTTCTGTCGTATTTTTCAATTTCACACGTCTGTTTAAATGGAGCTTTTATTTTGGTGGAAAACCGGATGTTTTTGACGGCATCGCTTCTCACCTCCAGAAAAACAGTTTGCTATATGGGCTAACATGCTTATTAAACCGAAAAAGACTATGATTTAATTATTAACAGTGCATTCAGAAAGTATTCAGACCCCTTTTTTTTAACATTTTGTTATGTTGCAGCCTTATGCTAAAATGCTTTTATTCATTTTTTTTTTTTTTTTTTTTACGTCAATCTACACTCCATACCCCATAATGTCATAGCAAAAACTAGATTTCTGATAACTTTGCAAATTTATTAAATAGAAAAAACTGAAATATCACACTGACATAAGTATTCAGACCCTTAACTCAGTACTTAGTTGAAGCACCTTTGGCAGCGATTACAGCGTCAATTCTTTTTGGGTATGATGCGACAAGCTTTGCACACCTGGATTTGGGAATTTCTGCCATTCTTCTCGGCAGATCCTCTCAAGCTCTGTCAGGTTGGATGGGGACTGTCGGTGGACAACCATTTTCGGGTCTCTCCTGAATTCAATTGGGTTCAAGTCCGGGCTGGGCCACTCAAGGACATTCAGAGTTGTCCCTAATCCACTCTTGCATTGTCTTTGCTTTGTGCTTATGGTCATTGTCCTGTTGGAAGGTGAACCTTCGGCCCAGTCTGAGGTCCTGAGCGCTCTGGGCCAGGTTTTCATTAAGGAAATCTCTGTATTTTGCTGCATTCAGCTTTGTTTCAACCCTGACCAGTCCCCCAGTCTCTGCTGCTAAAAAACACCCCCACAGCATGATGCTACCACCACCATGCTTCACCGTTGGGATGGTATTGCACAGGTGATGGGCAGTGCCTGGTTTTCTCCAGACATGATGCTTGGAATTGGGGCCAAACAGTTCAAACTTCGTTTCATGACCAGAGAATCTTGTTTCTCACAGTCTGAGTCCTTTGGTACTTTTTTACGTGTCTTGCTCTGAGGAGAGGATTCCATCTGGCCACTCTGCCATAAACCCCAGATCGGTGGAGTGTTGCAGTGACGGTTGTCCTTCTGCACTCTCCACTGTGCTCTTGGGAACCTTCAATGCAGCTGAAATTTTTTTGTAGCCTTCCCCAGATCTGTGCCTCGACACAATCCTGTCTCTGAGCTCTGCAGGCAGTTCCTTTGACCTCATGGCTTGGTTTTTGCTCTGATATGCATTTTCAGCTGTAAGACCTTATATAGACAGGTGTGCCTTTCCAAATCATGTCCAATAAATTGAATTTGCCACAGGTGGACTCGATACTATTGATCATGGCTTATTAATGAAGAAACTGGAGAGATATGGTATTAGAGGGATTGTTTATTCATGGATAAAAAGTTAGCTTGATGGCAGATATCAATATGAACGAATAAATAATGTCAAATCTGATTTATCAAAAGTTACTTGTGGGGTTCCACAAGGTTCAGTGCTTGGCCCCAAACTGTTTATACTATATATAAATGATATATGTAAAGTCTAAAAATTCCTAAGATTTGATCTATTTGCTGATGACACTAATTTATATTGCTCTGGGAAAAGTTTGGAGCTTCTAAATACAGTAGAAAGGGAATTTTTTTTATATTAACAAATTATCATTGAATCTAAGTAAAACAAAGTTTATTATTTATTGCAAAATTATATAAAACTAAAGATATCTTGAATTAGAAGCCACTGTATATACTGTATTGCTGTTTCGTAGTTCCATACATTACTTACTCTGTGGAGGTATGGGGAAACACATGCAAAACTAACACTAATCCAATTTTCAGGCTACAGAAGAGAGCTATAAGAATTGTAAATTGATCGGATTATTATGAACCAACCAACGCATTCTTTATTAAATTACATGCTTTAAAATTTTGTGATCTAATTTATCTTAAAACTGCACAGATATTGAACAAAGCACAAAATAATTGAATTCCTATGTATATTCAGAGGTTGTTTGAAATAAGAGAGAGCCAGCTATGAATATGCATGTTTAAAAAACCATGGGTATGGACAAATATAAAAAAATAGATGTACAACTGTCAAAGGGGTAAACTTGTGGAATAGTTTCAACAAGGAATTAAGAATGTGTAGTCCACTTTGCAAATTCAATTAAAAAAATAAATAAATAAGGTGGTGAACAAATATATAACTGAGGTAGGATAATTATTGTGTATTAAATATTTGGAACTTTTGTTTTGCTACTGTTTTGTATTGTCTTTGTATAGTCTAATTATAGTGGTGAAAGGGATGCCTGTTAGGATATGTTATGTACAAAGGGTAGGCATAATAATCTAAAGCTTCATCCTACACCTTTTCAGTCAATATTCTTTGTTTTCCTTTTAAATTTAATGCTTTATTTTTAGTTACTTATTTTTATGTGTATTCATTTTGGAAAATTGTTAATAAGGATAAACAAACAACCAAAGTGTAGAAACATCTCAAATATGATCCAGAGAAATGGGATGCACCTGAGCTTAATTTCAAATGTCATAGCAAAGGGTCTGAATACTGTCAATGTGATATTTCAGTTTTTTTTTAAATAGCAAATTTATACAAAATAAATCAAAGTTATCAAAAATCTAGTTTTTGCTTTGTCATTATGGCGTATGGAGTGTAGATTGATGTGAAAAGAATAATTTAAAGCATTTAAGCATAAGGCTGCAACATAACAAAATGTGAAGAAAACAAAAGACATTTTATAAAATACAGTTCTGAATGCACTGTAAATGTATAGTCTGCATGTGCAACATGCTTCATAGTGAATAAAGTGCTTTGCTCTTTGTCATTAATACACACACAGAGCTCACTTGATGTTAATGATGCAGTGGCTTCTCACATTCACTTACTGTTGAAGTTTGCAGCTCATGCAGACCGTAAATCTCAGCCTTTTGCGATTTATCACACTAGGACATATCAAGATTTTAATTTGATTAACTGTGCATTTATAGATTAATTTAATTCCAAATATGTCAAATTCTGTGACGTTCTGCGTTTTATAGTTAATTTCCGTTTTTATGACTGGATTCCGCAATTCCTTCTGTTTTTTTCCGCAACACGGATATCATTGGGCCTATAAAAGCAAGCCATTTGTAGGTTGATTTTCCTGAAAATTGTAAACACTCTGGCTCTGTTTTGCAGGAGCGTGTAATAATTGTAACTCAAAAGCTGTTACAAAAATTAATCATGTCTGAATAGGGCTAAAGACAATGTTTTGTGCATTCTGTGGAGAATCGAGTTTAACCCTAGAATGCAGATGTAACTTCACCCCCCTAAATGCAGATATGGGTTAAAAAAAACAGCCCAGGTAAAATCTTGATGCATATTCTTTATAAAAAAGGAAAAAGAACTCTAATGATAATTTATTAATAATGTGCATTATTAAATAGTTGATATATATTTTATTCATTTATGAAGAGTTTCAGACACATTGAAAAATGGAGTAGGACAGAAAAGCCTGTATAACAGAAGTATGGGCAATGTCCATGTTTGGTGGTAAAATATGAAATGTTTGAACAATTCTACCCAATGGACTAGGATAAAATGTTGTTTACAAAAAAAAAAAATAAAAATAAAATTGTTATTAACTTGTTTCATGACAACCTTATGTACTCTATATTGCCATATGACACTATATTTCTTTATTACTTTATGTAGCTATATTTGTCATTTGGAGTGGTGATGCGTACTCAAAGAAAAGTCGCAGGTTCAAATATGCTAAGAAGTGGTCCAGGAGCTAAAACCATTGTGCTCTTGCCATGAACAAGGCATCAAACCTCAGATTGCTCAATGAGGATTGTCCCTGTTATAGGTATAATGTCAAAAACTTTGGAAAAAAAAAACAAGGGCTGAATAACAGCTTTTTATACTTGCATACTACACATAAATATGTATGCGAACATGGTATTTAACATATAATTAGTAACATAAATGGAAACTGAAAACAATCAATGACAGTGTTAAATGCATTGAATACCATAGGAAACACAGGAGTTAAATAGGAACCACATTTGCATTCTATGGGTAGCGATGCAAATTATCTACTAAATTTTTAAAAAGTCAGTTCACATGATAGAAGGCACCTTAACTGAGGAATACCTGGAGTGGCAGATCAGAAGACCACTTCATATAAATATTTGTGTCTTATAAACTAGATGCTGGGTCATTTTTGACCAACATATACGTTCTAGAATTAAAGGAGGGAATGCTTAATTCTTGTATTAGAAATCTCCCAAAAATGCTCCAGTTAACAGCCTCTTTTCATACCTGTTCACTCAGCTAGGTTTATTTACTGCCTTAAAACCAGTTTATACACCTCTCTCTGCTCAGAACCTCTCCCTGCTGAGACATACAGTTTAGTTTGTTGATCTATGCATTTGCGAGTACATTAATGCCTTTGGCGTGGAATGAGGATCAACAACCATAAACAAGCCTTTGTAATGTACACTTAGTTTTATTGTAAATATGATGAAAGACAAAGTACATTGTTTTAGGTCTTCGACATCACCCTAGCACCACTTACATTTCCTTTAAAACATATTTCGTTTTTATATTGCATTTATTGGATTGAATATGGCCAGATTCAGTTGAGTCTAATTCATCTCCGCTCTACTTAGAAAATGGCAAAATATGTATTGTGTAATTATCCTCATAATTCTGGCATTGTTTGAAAGTGGTGATGTGCAGTGATACAGTGATTATACAGTGATTCAGTTCAGGGAAACAGTTTCATCTGCAGAAAGCTTTTTTTCCTCCCAGGTTCAACAGTAAGTCCTTCAGTCATCATAAAAACGTAACAATATTATGAGAATCACAGCTGAAAGATGCTCCACTGGCCCCCCCCTCCCTGTTTAGGGCAAGTGTGGGCCTGCGAATAACTGACGGTGCACTTCGTGCTTTGCTCCTTCAGTTCCTCGGCCCTCCCCGCAACTTCCCTCCTCCCTACCGCAACGGTGCTGCCAGGTTTCGCCTGTTGTCGTGGGTTTCGGTCGCCATTTGGCACACAGGTTATAGGCCTGTCGAGTCCTGTTCGGATTTCATCAGCAGTCAAAGGTTCTTCTGTTTTCACGTTGATGTCTTTAAAAACTGTGTCATTGCTTGAAACTATTGGGGGTTTTTTTTAGGTTTTTTTTTTTTTACTGAATTCTGTAGAGTTTTCATACAAACATTTGCTCGTAAATGGATTCATTAGTTTAATAAATCACCTATGGACCCTTCCTTTTCATTGCATTTAATAGTAGCCTTTTAATTTTTAGAACACTTGGTTAAAGCTTAAAATCAAGTAAGTCAACAAAAGGGGTGGGAATTCACAGGGACCTGACGATATGATATTAAAGCAATATCCCGCTCACAATCGAATGGGATTCAAAACTGATTTATTGAGTTGTTTAACTTGTTTCTCATTCATCTTAATTGGACTTTGATACTTTGCACAACTTCTTATCACTTCACTGTAAAGCCAGCGAGTTTTTCATTACTCGAAAGCCCTTGAATTCCAATTGTACTGAGGATCTGAACGGACATCGTTAAAAATCAAACAAGTTATAGACTTGTATTCATAGCTCATTTTGAGTTTGTATTTTGGTCCAATAGAAAACATTTAAATGTTCGTTGACCATATGCTGCAGTACATTTCAACTTCTCACACAATTTCTTTCATCCCAAAAACACTAATGAAAAGTATTCATTTTGTCATTAGAACAAAGAAACATTATCATGAGGTAAAATAGTGCACAACAGAAAAATATCGACTGCAGATATTTGCTTGATACTTTAAAATATGCTGTTAAAATGTATCTGATACAAATTGTGCAATGAAAGGCCACGAGGCCAACAGAGTTTATCGAAAGTCGCCTTTCCAAAAACTGAGGCCAAAAATAATTTGAATATTTAACTGTCCAAAGAAAAGTCATGGAATCTCTTGATAAATATTATATTATAATATATAATTTTATACATTACATATATAAAAAGTATATCATTTTTAATTTTAATTTTTTTTTAACTAAATTTTATCCCGTTTTCTCCCAATTTGGAATGCCCAATTCCCACTACTTAGTAGGTCCTCGTGGTGGCACGGTTACTCACCTCAGTCCGGGTGGCGGATGACAAGTCTCAGTTACCTCCGCTTCTGAGACAGTCAATCCGCGCATCTTATCACGTGGCTCGCTGTGCATGACACCGCGGAGACTCCCAGCATGTGGAGGCTCATGCTACTCTCCGCGATCCACGCACAACTTACCACATGCCCCATTGAGAGCGAGAACCACTAATCACAATCACGAGGAGGTTACCCCATGTGACTCTACCCTCCCTAGCAATTGGGCCGATTTGGTTGCTAAGGAGACCTGGCTGGAGTCACTCAGCATACCCTGGATTCAAACTCATGACTCCAGTGGTGGTAGTCAGCGCCAATACTCGCTGAGCTACCCAGGCCCCCTAATTTTTTGCATTTTAAATTCTTTCACCATATGTGTTTAGGTAATTTACCGTTAACCAATTAACAGGCTTTTACTGCATTTTTACATTTTCTCTGTTAAAATTACTGAAATTTTAATCATAGCATAAACAGACAGCATTATATTATGAAAGGCATTTCAAATCAGTTTCACCCCAATTCCTTTCATAGTTGTATGTCCACTGGTAAGATCCATAGTTTGCTGCAAAACTAAAATCCATCCCACACACACATTTATTTTGTGAATCGTATGGTTTGTAACAGAAAAGCCTGTTCTCAAAAAACGCATTGACAGAGAAGTTCCTTGTTAATACCAATGTTTTTTGGACATTTTACTATGATGCTACCAATGTATTATTTGAAGTATCCTGGAGTACCATATAAAGGGTTGTATTAATATGGTAATCATTCATTGCCGTGGTCCTGTACTTACTGTAAGGGTGCTGACATTTTGTTCATATTTGAAATTCTTGATAATAAGGCAGAAGCAGTTGCATACATTGCATTATGTTGCAGATGTCAATTTTGTCTTTGAAGAGTTCAAATTTGGAAAACCTTAAATCTATATAGTGATTTAATTGTGCTAGATATTTTTACCACCGCATATGCTGTGGTTATATCTACAGTTCTACTCTACATTAAAAAATATATTTGTATGATCAAATTACAGTGTGATCACCATTTATCATTCATCATTGTCTCTACCTTCACAGTGCGCTGGTCATTACAACTGTATTTGACAGGAATGTGACATGCAGGAAGGCTGCCTCTGTGAGTTATCCTTAGATAATCCCTCAGTGAACTACATACATTAAGAAATGTCAGGAAATGAAATGTATATTTATTTTCTTTGTTGTTTAGGCTGCATTCCAAGAGAACGTGGGCAGACAGGTAACAGGGAAACCAATATACTTAAACACTATGCAAGCCAATTACAAACACCTACACTGACCTGCTGTCGAACTGGCCGTATTTTATAAAGTCTGTCGAGTCTGTGTATGGCACTTTCCACAAATGCGGTACAAAATAGGGCCTAAATCTCTTACAAAATGAAGACATTTTCTTTCTTTTTCAACAAATGGTCAGTGAAAGGAGGAGTTTAACCTTCAACAAATGTAGATTATTGAAAAAAATTACAGATAAATTATTTTTCTTTCAATACCATGGTTTACAGGGTTGAAGGTTGAGCTTGAATAATGCAGTTTACAGTACAACTCATGTAAAAGGTAATTAAATGGAATGAGATTATTTACATGTCAAAACAATGTTACTTCTTGGGTGTCTTAATTTTAAAGAATATTTCATTTTTTGTAATGGGGGAAAATCATTCCAGGGTAGCACACAAACATTACGTTTTTGGTCATTAAGATTAGTTCATTAATTATTATTTTTTGGACTATGATTAATTGAATATCACTGTAACAGAATACGTAAAAAAAAAAAAAAACATAAAAAAAAATTGTTGTATGATTTTATTTGTTGGATGCAGTCAATAAGGTCATGACCTCTAAAGTAGGACAGGCATGCGTTGTGTTTAAACTTTAAAACCATCTACTTTTCATTCTATACAACTACAAGTTTATCTAACATACATAATAATTATCACAACAAAAAAACATGGGATTTGTGCATCTAATGCTTTAAAAAAGGAAAGGGACACCAGATTGTATCATATTTGTGAAAAGTGCTATATCCTGTTTCTGTAGCAAGCGCTGGGTTTCTAATGCTCTTTTATATCCTGTCTACACAGGGCACCTTCCCCCACGGCATAGATATTCTCACAGCCGCAGACTACTTTACAGTCGGTAACCTGAATAACTGCTACTTGACAATCAGGTAAGAAATATAGAGGAGAAAGAAGAGCAGTTTTAGCATGCTTAATTGAGCCCCATTGTGCTCCTGAGTACACACTGTGAACATTACAGCGACAGGTATATCAGTCATACCCATTCTGAGAACAGTTAGACAATACAAAGGCATGCACAGTGTGGTACGATACCTGTTTGGAATGATTTGAATGCTTCAGTGAATGAGGCAGCGGTTATGCTGTTGCGTCTTTAAGAAGGGTCCACCCTCCAGAAAAATGACACCATTTGACAATAGCATCTCTGCTTAGAGAAAGAGCGATATGAAAAATGCTAGCCTTAGGGAGCAAAGAGCCATAATCGAAGTTTTGAAAAAAGGTTTTGCTATTGTGACAACATTATAAGGCACTACTCTTTAAATTATAAATTATAAGCTTCACATTTCTGCCTTTTAAATCTCATTCACTTCAGTTGTAAGTGCCCCACTGTAACCTTGCTTTAAAGAAAAGGAGAAGCGAACATTGGAAATCAACATTAGGCAACAAATGTTGTCGATTGAGCCGAACTTGTGCTGACCCCAGAATATTCCTTTAAAGGAGACCTACTGTATCGTGGAATGATTTTCCACGCTCTTTTGGAATAAAACATTTCAATGTACTAATGTACTATGTTGACATATTCTGTGCATCCACAATGCAAAGCTCCCTCGCCAATTCATCCTGATCATTTATGAAAATGATGCTGCACAAATGGGTCATTCTGAAATCATTGTACGTTTATACATTTGTACAAACATTTTGTACAGTTTACATTTATTTATCAACTCCTGTTCAGTATTCAGCAACTTGAATCCATCCTGATGAACAACTGCTGGTAGTTTTCGAATCAGAGAGGTTAGTCAATGATAATGGAGGTAATTTACCTATAGAAGTCTTAAAGACACCGTAGCAAAACAGTCTGTTTAATTTTAAAGGTCTGTTTTTGATGCAAGAAACCTTGATGTGCATTGTAAATGAACTTCAGGGGGAAAAAAATCTACAAAATGTAGCATATGGCCCCTGGGTTACAGTCACCTGGATTAACTTGAGGTCAAGTGTCACAATAGTGATAGCTCAATGATTAGCCCTCTAGCGGGATTCAAATGTCCAGCCTTTCGGTATCAGACTAGATATTTAACCACAGATATTACACCACCATCCGTGTTTTATGACTTTTTGTCATTTGTTTTTCAGTGTGTACATCACTGGTTTTGAGGAATACACCAAACCTCTAATTGACCATTTGGTGGCTATGAAAGTCAATCACTGGGATGGGTAAGAATATGTTTATTGATTTGATTACTTTTTGTGCTTATTTGTCTTTTTTTTTTTTTTGTCTTTTTTTTTTTTGAGTGTGTATTTTCATTTATATTACTCAGAGTGATCAGAGAGCTGGCCACAAAAGCACTGCACAATCTAACTGTCCAGGCCCCTGAATACATGGCCAACACTGGTGAGAAGAACTTCTTCATATGTCTATAAACGTTTGGCCAGTGAATGTCATGCCCAGAAGATGGTTCGCAACATTCACAGATATCAGATAATACCACTTGATTTAATTCTGTCCCCATCGCGCCTTTAAATTTCAGTGTTACCCCAACTGCTGCCCATGGCGACAGGGATGGACCTACACGGTCGTCATGGCGCTATCCTGGCCTGCGCTGAGATTACTCACACCCTGTATAAGCTCGCTGCCAAGAACAATAGGTCACACCGCACTCACTTTCTGGTTACCACGTCTGACCTGGATCACATTTCGGTAACAATAATAACGATTTTATCTTTCTTTACAGTTCTGTGACTGACTTCCTCTTATCTGACACCATTGAAGGCCTCAAGGGCATTCATCAAAAGGTCAGCAGAAACAGTCTCTTAGTAAATATCTTTATCTCAACTGTAAAACAAGGGCATTTAATTGAAACTTACCCTCCAAATATGCATTCACTCACAGCTCTCTGACAGAAAGCAGTACAGGTGAGTACTTGCCTCATTAGCCAGCAGGTAACTGACATCAAAGCCTTTCAGAGGGACTAATTTGTCTATAGTTTGTGACTGATGTGCTTTTCACCCTAGGGGATTTGGTGGAGAGCTCATGAGACCAGCTGGTAAGAACCAATTATTTGCAGTCTATTCAAATGATTGTGCTTCTTGCATTGAAATGATAAACAAATTTTGTTGAATGAGACTTTGGATGGTTGTTGCCTATATTTAGTGGTGCTTAATGTGGCAAACATATTTAAACATGTCTCACTATTGCTCGTACTTTGATTTAGGGATTTGAACAAACCTCTAATCCCAAGTATTGAACTTTGGCTCATAACTTAGCAACGCCCTGGCAACAATTATTATTATTATTTTATTTTTTTTTCATTTTTTCGAGAGACAAGGAGTTGTGTGACATGCGCTCTCTTTGGTTCACTGAATTGCAAAGTGCTTTTTGCATGTGATATTTCTTAAAAGTGTTGGCTATAATAAAGGGGTTGCACAGACTAGTCGACTACAACAAACGTAGTCGACACCAACAGCCTGAAATCGACTAGTCGCTCACTATATGATTTTTAAAACATGTCTAGGAAATACAGCGGGTGTGAAGTCTGGTGGCTCTGTACTGAAAAGGCGCAGTGGCTCAAATATAGGATGTGATGTTCTGTCAGACTCGCATTAAAGGACACACACAGAATGCACTTCAGAACTGGTGTTTGACGCTCTGCTCAACAACGCAACACATCAGCATGTCAACAACAATCTTGCTCATTCACCGTATCAGTATTGCACATGCGCATAGCACTGTATCAACACTAATAATATTCAGAACATTCCATAGGCTACTCTGATAAAGATGACACACATTCTACGGTAACCTGCAGTGTATCCAAATTGGCTTTCAAATATAAACAATATACTACTGTTATGCTCACTTGGATGTTGTCTACTCCTTCAAAAGCACAATTCAGTGACAGTTAGAAAACCAGTTCAATTTGGAGTCCGATGACATGACAGAATACATCCCGACTGTCAACTTTGTGTGTTGGGACATCTGACTTGGATGCTGTTCGCTCCTTCAAGAACGCGATTCGACAACAGTTTAGAAAAACGCTTCTTGTTGGAATCCAGTGACATGACGGAATGTATCCCCATTGTCGTCTGCACGCTAGATCCCGTGGCCACCTGAAACCATTCGAACAATCGGCTGCAAGAGGACAGCTCTGCGGTGGTTTGGCGGTGGAATGACATCACGACTAGTCGAATTCGACTCGACTACTGGGCTCGACTAGTCGACTATTAAAAATCAGTATTTCCTGCAACTCCTACCATAATATGAAAGGCCTGGTGACCATTAGCCATTTAACACTCAGACCTTTGTCTTTTTGCAGTCTGTGGCCTTATTGAAAAGCTGTCTCTCTCCAAGATGCCATTTAAAGATGACCCAGTTATTGGTGAGTCAACCACTCCACTATACACTCACTGAGCACTTTATTGGGAACACCTGTACAATGATTATTGTGCGATTATCTAATCAGCCGATCGTGTGGCAGCAGTGCAATGCATAAAATCAGAATGGTGTAAAAAAATGTGATCTCAGTGATTTCGACTGTGGTATGATTGTTGGTGCCAGATGGGCTGGGAGCTTAGTCAGAATGGTGCCAAAAAAAACAAACAAAAAAACAAAACATCCAGTGAGCGGCAGTTCTGCGAACGGAGAGTAGTCCATCCAACTTATGTGTCATATGCCAAGAAGACAGGTTTCAGGTTTTTGTAAAATTGTAGTTTTCTTTTTTTTTTTTTTTTTTTTTAGAAAATCTTGACATCCTTTGTGCATTCATGACCATAAGAAGCTTTTCACAGTTGCTTGTGTTCATGCGAGACAGTTGTTTAGTGCTAAAAACAATGCATGTTCTCACGTGATCATGAGTACCGCTATGACGAGCTTCTCTCTTTGCACTCATGTATGTGCAGCAGATGTGATTAGTTGATTTGGATTGTAAATTAGTGTGTATTATGATTTCTTGCAGCTGGATGGCAATGGCTAATAGACGACAGCTTGAAGAACCTTCATCTGTTTTCTAGTGGGTCCAGACTGGGTATACAGGTACAACATCCTGCCTGTAGTCCCAAAGAAGCATATAATTGCACTGAATTTAGTAATTTTGCCAATATAGCTTTACTTAATGTAGTGTTTATGTGCTTTCTGAAGGATGCTGCAGTTTCAGCATTGGCAGCGCTGTGCCAACGGTTTTATCAAGTTGAACCGGGGGTGGCTGATGTGAAAATGCAAGGTACAGGGGAAATGAGCAAGAAATGAGCTCTGAACCATACCATTTATTAATTTATTTTCCATATACATTACATGGCCAAAAGTATGTAGATTTCCCCTTTTACTTAACAGCTTTTATAGCTCTATAATAGTGTTTGTGCATTTGTTGCTGTACAGAACAGTTGGTTAGTCAATACCTGTCTGCCTTGGAGAGTCCTGAGGTAATGACCCGCTGTGGCTGTGCTCTCGCCCTGGGCTCACTGCCTTCATTTATGATACATGGCAAACTACAGCAGGTAACACCCCCTGACTAACACGTCTCTCCTTGTCAGCAAAAAGTCTGTATTTAATCTGTTAGTCTGAGTATCAATGTTCCCTCTAATTTTTTACAGCACTGAGAAAATACAAATTTCTCTGAGCGCAAACTTCAAAACTGTGAGCAACTTGCGCAAAAATGTCTTCTGTGACCATACTAGTAGTCTACATAAAAAGGGCATGTTACCATAAACTAATATAGTTTTGGATGACTTACTCTCTTATGTTAACTGTTTTACAACAAGTACAGCAACTAATAATAATATGAAAGTACAATATTTAAACAGCCACGTTTTATTAAACCCATATGCATATATATATATATACACACACACACACACACACACACACACAGTATTGTGCAAAAGTTTTAGGCACTTGTGAAAAATATTGCATTGTGAGGATATCTTCAAAAATAATGCCATAAATAGTTTTCATTTATCACTTAATGTCATACAAAGTCCAGTAAACATAAAAAAGCTAAATCAATATTTGGTGTGGCCACCTTTGCCTTTAAAACAGCACCAATTCTCCTAGGTACACCTGGACACAGTTTTTCTTGTTTGTTGGCAGATAGGATGTTCCAAGCTTCTTGGAGAATTCACCACAGTTCTTCTATCTATTTAGGCTGTCTCAATTGCTTCTGTCTTTTTATGTAATCCCAGACTGACACGATGTTCAGTGGGGGGCTTTGTGGGGGCCATGACATCTGTTGCAGGGCTCCCTGTTCTTCTATTTTAATCTTTTCTATTTGCAAAAGTAATGTTTGGGAGTCTAACGTTTATATTTCCTATTGACACACTAAAGCTGAAGATATAAATAACCATCTTAAGACAAATGCTTTTGTGAAACATTTTATGTGCTTAAGACTTTTGCACAATACTATATATATATATATATATATATATATATATATATATATACACATACATGTATATATACTGACATCATGGTACGCATGTGTGTTTTCTAGATCTTGTCTGGGCTCCAGGCAGGCTGTAAAGTGG
Source organism: Myxocyprinus asiaticus (assembly GCF_019703515.2). Classification (NCBI taxonomy): domain Eukaryota; kingdom Metazoa; phylum Chordata; class Actinopteri; order Cypriniformes; family Catostomidae; genus Myxocyprinus; species Myxocyprinus asiaticus. The sequence continues at coordinate 37,977,856 of NC_059357.1, read as the reverse complement.
CAAAGAAAGAGGAGAGTCTAACAGAAGGCAGGAGGGATGCGGCCATAGCCATGTCACAGTGAGTAATTCCTCTGCACCTGAAAAACCAGTCTGCCCCAGCCTGGTCAACACCCGCTCCTTCCTGCTGGACCTGAAATTCATTACTGTTTCATGACACTGCTTTGTCCCGTCTTGCATCGCATGTTCATGTATCATGAGCTAGGTTTGACTTGATACCATAATTTTCGACTGTGGTATGATACCAGCTCTGATACCTTGATGTCCATGGTGACCAGATCGATGCCTTGATGCAAACAGTTTTAGGTAGACAGTTGAATATGCATGATAGATTTGCATATCATATAACATAAGCCAGTAATTAAACAGCAGTTTGCCCCGGCCCTTTAATCTGATTGCTTTGGCTTTGTTTGGAACGGTTTTGATTAGCAGAGAAAAAAATAGACAAAATAACAGTCTATATACAGTAAAGCGCAACAGTCTGGTTCCGTAAGTAAAAATAAATTTTCATAAGGGAATTTATTATTAATGATAACTTACAAACCTTTAAAGACAGACCTACTGTGAGCTCCGAGGTTGTAAATCGTTGATAGATTCATCTGCTAAAGTCGTCATGGATTGTGTTGTTTCAGCGTAATAATAATAATAATAATAATAATAATAATAATAAAAATTTGTTTAAATCTGAATGTTGTCTAATTTTCCAATAATTTTTTACTTCGTTTGTAAAGTCATCTCTGAGCTGGTTGGTTTGGTCCATGGCTTAGAACTCTTTTATGACCAACTTTATGAAATCCCAATGGGAAAAACTCTTCTGAAACCAAGATGGCTGAAAAAGTGGGTGGGCACTGTTGTGCACTATTGTGTCTAAAAAGTTACTTGAACTTGGTTTCTAGAACTGTTGTGCAAAAGCAGTATCAAATATATTATATACTGAAATACAAATTAAATCTGTTACTTAGAGATAGATAAGGCCCATCGTTAAATCAAGCAGGTCACATCAACTAACTATTTATAAAGGTCTTATAAAACTTGCGAACAAATGATCATCATGACTCAAGCAGCTTGTGTCAGCATATTTTCCAGTATTCCAGAATATAGACATTATGCATAGTATTTGAGCAAGACAAGAACAATTAGCATACCTTGCCCAAATGTACGCACAAGAATATGAATAATATTCGCAGAAAGCCAAACTGGGCATCATATACTTTCTAAATTTTAAATGTATGCTGTATACCGCGACCCTATCCTGCACTTTCTTGTCCTCTCAGGGTGTGTCTAGCTGTTGGAGTGTGTGCGCAAGGCAACCCAGACCACGTCTTGTGTGAAAGCAACATAAGAGCTGTGTATGAAGCCTTGTTGGACTGTATGAACGACTACAGCATGGACAGCCGAGGGGACGTCGGGGTCTGGTGAGTACAGTGCATTCTTAGTGGTGCCTGTGGAATGCACTTTTGAAGTCACTTCTCACACATTCCCTGAGGCCACGTTTATCTGAGCTTGCCTAGAGGAATGTCACCATGCCTGCCTGCCACTGTCCTGCAGCCTGCCCCTCTTTACCCAACAAGTGATGCATTCCCTACCTTCTCAGGGTGCTCAGGGAATGCCTCCAGGCATAGCAAAACTTCAACACGACAGTGGAAATGTCATCAGTGAACAAACAGTTGCCCGAAAAGTATTTAGACACTCAAGAAGCTCTTACAATTATGAATGTCATTGCATTAGATAAAATATCAAACCAAGTGGTATCTGTAAACAAATAATGCTTGAACTTTTCATCATACAAACTTCAATTACATTTAACAAACTGGTGTTAAAGTCATTTTAGTGGATGAATGAATGAAGTAGGTTCCCCTCAAGTTCACACAGGTGTCCTAGCAGAGTAACCACAGTGTAGTTTATCACATTCACTATGAGCATATTTGACAACCAGAAAGTGTCTAATATATTTATTTATTTATTTATTCTTTAACACGCCTTTTTGTAAAATGTTTTGCTTAAGAAGTGTCTTGTTCTATCTTTATTCAAAAAAAACAAAACAAAAATTATCTTGGGTTGTTGTTACTTTGTTATCCAGTGCATATATTCATCCATGTCTATATTAAGTTTCCAAATACTTTTTGGAGCCACTGTATGCAGTTATCATAACACTTATAACAAAGTAATATTTAAAGCCTCCATAGTTTGGTTGTGGTACTTTAGAGCACTATGACACACAGTGCAGCTTTTACTATTTTGTCCTTGTGTTTTAGGGTTAGGGCGGCAGCGATGAGCAGTCTCATGGATGTGACCATGCTGGTGGTGGCGTCTGCTCCAGAGCTCCTCTCCTCTGATCTGTGAGACACTCAAAATCTACCATAACGTCAAACCAAGTGCATTGTTTAACATTTAACATTTAACATTGTTGTTGCCACATGAAGTGGTTGACTGATACCATTATCGATATAAAAAGAACAGTGGCTGATGGCAGATATAATGCATTCATTTGGATTGCAATATGATGATGGCAAATATGATGTACACAGAATTGCTGAATTTAAAAAACACTTAGTTCACAAGTAGGGCTGTTGATTTAACACATTAATTTGGTGTGATTAATTATATAAAAAATGACAGTTAAAATAATGACTCAATTAATCATTTCCCTGGACCGTAATAAGGAGTATTGCCACCATCGGAGCAATTCAACCTTGAAGTACCACCTGTTTTCAGCAGGGGGCAGTAAGCGAAAATCCAATGAATAGGCAATGCGCAGCTGTACAGACAGCTAACTAAACGCTTGCTTGACACTAGTGACAGCACAACATGAGGACGTGATCTTGTGTTCAAACAACTGTAAGGAGCACAATCCCCAATGCAGGGATTTTAAGAGGTGTTTTTCTAAGTTTCAAACTACATTTAACTTGACACAGTGACCTTAAAACGCAGTTTATGATGCAACGCAACCAAAGTGAGCCGCAAAAGCGTCCGTCTGTTGAAGTTGTTCATTGACACGTCCTTTGAAAAGCCCTTATAATAAATCTAGCTCGGACAGATTGACGAATTCACTTGCAAAATGGATTGCTGTGGAATGTTGGCCAATGATAGGCTTATGTTCAATAATATGGAAATAAAGAATATATTGCGTTCTAAAGCTACTTTTTGTATTGTCTTATCAATGCCTTACTCATCTGCCACAATAATGTAATCTATTTTAATTATCTGTTTTATTATTATTATAATATATGCTATTTAGTAATTGTTTAAATATAACTATTTATCATTTATAATCATTTAATAATAATACTGAATTACTGTTATCTGGGGGCCTTTCTCAGCAAATATTTATATATGCGATTAATTTGGTTAATTAACAGGCATATCATTCAATCAATTCGATTAAAATTTTTAATTGATTGACAGCACTATTTACACTATATTTACTCAAAATTGACAAAAAAAAAAAAATGAAAAGAGAAAATATGCATTATCCATTCATAAGGCTTTTATTAAATTTGTCAATCTCACATTGGACAAATGACCACTTCTGTTAATCAGTTATCGGCCAATAATCTCAAATATCGGTTTATTAATTGGCCTGGCTGTTATGTCAGTCTGTCAGTACTTATGTAGTTGGCAGAGTCAATATTTCACACTCTAGGGTCACTATATGCAACATTGTATTCTCTTAAATTGGTGAAAACTTGAGGCCTGTTTACCTACTCATCACAGATTAATCAATATTTTTCTCTTTCACTGTAGTGTTCAGCGAATGATGTGCTGCCTGGCCCAGCAAGCTGCAGAGAAGATAGACCGCTACCGAGCCCATGCTGGCACCATTTTCCTTCGTCTGCTCCACAGCACGGAGCCTGCAGTACCTCACATTCCCCACCGGGAGGAGCTACTGATAATCTTCCCTCCGTGAGTGCCCCAGGGGTCTAACTGGGCTCCTGACATGTGCCCCATTTACAGTTTTCCAATCAGAATGAACTACACCATACTTATTTTCATGAACACCATATATGACTAAACAGTATTGGTCCCAATCCCATTATGTGCTAGGATGAAAATTTAACTTGATCTGACCTAAAAACCTTAAGAAGGTTTATGCTTGTTGTGTCTGGACAAGTGCGTAATGGGCGCACACCAAATGCTGTGACGTCATCACAGCGTCAGTGTGCATCGCATCTATAAACGCTCTGTTTTGCGCGGCCGTGCACATACCAGTTTTGTGAGCGCGCACTTTTGCCTGTGGCACTTTAATTTCATTGCACTAATTTGAGGGAAGGTTGGCTGGCCAGATGCGCCTCTGTACTAAACAGTTTGGCCACGTTCACACAGCAGCAGAATACAGTTGTCAGTCCTGTATTTAAGTGCTTAATACAGTTACGTACAGTTATTACAGTTATTTATGAGAGTGACCAAATTCTGTAACCGAACTGACATCGTAAATGTTCAGGACTCAATGTGTGAACCTGTGCTGTGTGAATGGAACCATACTGGACAACTAGTTGTCAGTCACGTCACATTATGTGAGAGCATGTCTCAAGGTTTCAACTTACGGAGACGAAGATATGAGCTTTCTGTCATCCGAAGATCCAGCCGTGCAACACAAAATCTGTGCTCTACACTTGGTTCAAAAGTATTCAAAGCTGCCGCTGGTTAATTATGAGTTCAGTGCATGAACTCGCACCTTGTTTGGACACGTTTATTTAATAATGTGGTGTCAATTGTAATAAGACATGCCAGTTTTATGGATGTTGCCATCTTTGATATTTTCTTTAGTCACCGTCACTATGGTTACAGGTGTTAGAATACAGTCGTGACTTTGATTGTTCGTTCATTCATTCAAGCCGCTACTGTAAGATGTTGTATGAGCAGGACATTTCAAGTCTTACACCTGTAAGTAAATGCGGTTGTCAATCCCAAACACTGACTGTGTGAACGTAGCCTTTTTGAGGCAGAAAACATCTACCACAGATAATGACTGCAAATATTGTTAAAAATCTGTTTTTTGCCTGAACAGTTAAATTGCTTGTTGTTTTTCTTGTTTTGAGTATTTATATAAAGTAGGTCCAAAAGTACTTTTTGTAATTAAACCTCGAAATGAACACGGATTTAATCAAAATTTGAACATCAAAAATGTATTAGTAATATTTAATATTGCAGAATTTTTCAGTCTCTAATCAAATATTTGCAAACATGTGACATTGACCATGTTAACAACTTTGTACAAAAGACTTTGTACACATTATGCTTTTTGAAACATTCTCGAATCATGCTGGATAACATGGATCATCACCAGTTTTACACAAACATGTGTAGTCCATGCCAGCTTGAGTGCATGCTGTCTTTAGAGCAAAAGGGGTCATACCAAATACTGTGCAATTCTGGAATTCATCTAAAGTTTTTCAAATTATTTTCAAAACTTTTCACTCAAATTGTATTAAATAAAATAGATTAAATTAAAATAAAAAATAGACAAATTTTTACTAGTGGTCTGGTCTCCTATTGTTAGTAGTAGACCCATTTTAAGAGGTCTATAACACTGAATGCGTTTTTTTTTTATGTGTTAGGCGTTTTTGACTATTGCGGCACAATAGACACAGGTTAAAAAGAACTTCAGCTTTTAAAAAGGCATTTCGAGACACCTGCACTCTGCTCTTTTCGTGGTGATTTGTTTTAGTGCAAGAATGGATTCTGTCTGAACGGCCCCTAAGAATGGAAGCATTTGTCCACTACCTTTTTGTACACTGATTGAAAATGTCCAAACACAGGCTACTTGTGACTAGGGCTGGGGGGATATGATGATATATAACGTGACAACGATATAAAGTGTCAGTTGATAGAGATTTTGCTATATAATGTGCTGTAAATCATTATATATAAATATCTATGTGCACAACATAGGCGTATCTATAAAATTTTGGGCTGCCGAAGCAAATTCAATGACATTCATGTCACATTCGGTGCATCATGAGCAATAAATATGCTTCTCATATATCATGCCAATACAAGCAATTTATTTTACCACCTAAAAATTAAGCATGCAAAAGAATATTATGAGAGTCAAATGATGCGCTTTACATTCGGTCAATTTTAAATATATATACACTGGCGGCCAAAAGTTTGGAATAATGTACAGATTTTGCTCTTATGGAAAGAAATTGGTACTTTTATTCACCAAAGTGGCATTCAACTAGAGACTCTGATGTACTTATCCTCTTGTTTAGTTGTACATCTGGCTTTCCACATCTCTTTCTGTCCTTGTTAGAGACAGTTGTCCTTTGTCTTTGAAGACTGTAGTGTACACCTTTGTATGAAATCTTCAGTTTTTTGGCAATTTCAAGTATTGTATAGCCTTCATTCCTCAAAACAATGATTGACTGACGAGTTTCTAGAGAAAGCTGTTTCTTTTTTGCCATTTTTGACCTAATATTGACCTTAAGACATGCCAGTCTATTGCATACTGTGGCAACTCAAAAACAAACACAAAGACAATGTTAAGCTTCATTTAACGAACCAAATAGCTTTCAGCTGTGTTTGATATAATAGCAAGTGATTTTCTAGTACCAAATTAGCAATTTAGCATGATTACTCAAGGATAAGGTGTTGGAGTGATGGCTGCTGGAAATGGGGCCTGTCTAGATTTGATCAAAAATGACTTTTTTTCAAATGGTGATGTTGCTGTTTTTTACATCAGTAATGTCCTGACTATACTTTATCAGCTGAATGCCGCTTTGGTGAATTAAAATACTAATGGGACCTTATATAGACAGGTGTGTGCCTTTCCAAATCATGTCCAATCAACTGAATTTACCACACGTGGACTCCAATCAAGTTGTAGAAACATCAAGGATGATCAGTGGAAACAGGACACAACTGAGCTCAATTTTGAGTGGTAAAAAAACTTAGTGAACCAGTTATAGATTCTAAAACATGTATGCTTTCTCTTATATAAATGCATGCATTTTGACCTAAAAATCTTGATTTAATGTCCATGTTAATTTGTCAACTGTCCATTTGTGTGTGTATGTATGTATGTGTGTGTGTATATATATATATATATATATATATATATATATATATATATATATATATATATATATATATATATATAATATTATTGGTCAACAACATATCAGACTGTGGCATAATGTGAAATTTAGCATTATGGTTAGGTTGATTTAAAACCAAATTTTGTGGGGGGTTTCCCCCCTATGTTTGTCAAGTTCCAAATACAAAAAAATATATATATATATAAATAAAGAGGATGTACTTTTCATTTATAAAGTATTTCATTTACTAAATGGATTATCCAAAATAGACATTAGAATATGGTTAATATATAAACCCATTTTTATTGATTTTCCTGAAAAATTATACCATATCGTGATATACTCACTGAACACTTTATTAGGACAACTATACACCTAATCATTCATGTGATTATCTAATCAGCCAATCGTGTGGCAGCAGTGCAATGCATAAAATCATGCAGATACGGGTCAGAAGCTTCAGTTAATGCTCACATCAACCATCAGAATGGGGAAAAATGTGATCTCAGCGGTTTTGACCATGGCATGATTGTTGGTTGGAGCTGACAGAAAGGCTATGGTAACTCGGATAACCACTCTGTACAATTGTAGTGAGCAGAATAGCATCCCAGAATGCACAACACGACGAACCTTGAGGTGGATGGGCTACAGCAGCAGAAGACCATGTCGGGAACTTTATTAGGACCATAGTGTTCCTAATAAACTTCTCAGTGAGTGTATATTGTAATTGTGATATTTACTCATCATGATATAAGATTTTGGTCAAATCGCCCACCACTACTTAAGACTTACACATTTTTGCTATTATGTGAATTTCCCTCCATATTTGCGTATATCTTTAAACATAGTTTATTGGACTATAGTGTTTTTAGTCCACTGAGAATTTTTTTTTTATTCTGATGACACATTTTCTAACAAAGTCAGTCCAGAATCAGTTTTCAAGTTTTTAATATAAATGGATCTTAAACATCTTATTTTCAAACACACAATAGTTTATTATTTTATCAAGAAATACTTTTTTTTTTTTTACAGTTCTGGTTTATTTTAGACAGTGTAAAAATGTATGCATTTTTCAAACATACAGATTTCATAAAATGATTTTGAAATGTTAAAATGAAAATGATAAACATTGTCTCTATACTGTTTGTTAGGTGTTTTGTTTAGTGTTGACCGATATGGGTTTTTCAATGGCCGATGCTGATATTATATAGAGAGCAGGATGGCCGACATGAATGCAGATAAACATAATACAATTTAACAACAGCAAATCAGATGTACACAACATTTCTAAAATGAAACATACTCTTATTGTATGCAGTAATTACTCACATTTGCATAAACATGAAAAAAGAAAATGCTGAAAACGGAAAGTGTTGACAAATCTATTGATAGGCACAAGGGAATGTTAACACTTCTGTTATTCGGCCAAGCGAACACAATTATCTGGCGTGCTGATAATCACAAAATAGCCAAATATGGCCCGGTCTATCACTAGTTTTGTTGTTTTGTCCACCTCTTGTATCTGTGTTTATCTCTCATACTGGGTGTTTTTTATGTGTACCACAGAGAGACAGGAAACTTGCTCAACTGGAATGCTGCATCACAGGCCTTCCCTCACATCACTCAGCTCCTGCGGCTGCCTCAGTACCAGTACCACACGCTCCTGGGCCTCACCGTGTCTGTGGGTGGCCTCACCGAATCTACAGTAGGTTACGCCACATAAACAAAAGCATTAAAGCACAATTCACTCTTTTTACTAAAATAGGCTTGGTGAATTAACCAACAAAGACTGCAACCATCATAACCAATGAGACGGGAATGGAGGGTTCCAAGCTGTGCCAGGAATTTACTTTATTAATATTTGCTCCTGGAATTCAATGTTTGTTTGCTTTTGTTCTTTACCTTTAAAGTGAAACTACTATTCTTTTTTTTTTATTCGTTTTTGATGTAATTGCCTTTTCACATTTTGTAGTCATAGGAAGTGTTCAAATTGTATTTTTTTTTTTTTTCATCCACCACTTGTTTTTGTATTTTTCATAACTTCATAGTATCTACACATTCAACAACACTTGCATCAAAAAGAGTGACTATTAATATCTAGAGTTCACTTTAGTGTCTTGAGAGGCACTAAACCCAACTAGATAGGTATAGACTAAAACATTATGAGATATATCAAATGTAAAATAGCAGATAACTTTTTTTCCCCCCCTTTCATTTTAAATAATGGGGCATATTTATCATTTTTTGTGGCATTTTTGCCTGAAGCCCAGGCATATTTTAGATTTCTTATGCAGGAGTTGATCAAATAGCTTAAATTGCATTGTGAGGAAAGATGGAACATACACAAGGGTGACCAACAGGTGGAGTCATCAAACAATCTGCTCTTTAGAGTTTGTCTGTGGTGACCGCTGTCAGAAGTGTGAATAGTTTCAGGGAAATTGAGACTATTAGACCATGTATTGTTACTTATCATTGCTACATTTCAACTTAGTAAGACTTACAACACAAAAGTGGTCTGTTATTTGGGGCGTTCAGAAAATAAGCCAGTGTTGAATCGCTTTGGATTTGCATTTTCCTTGAAAATGTCAGAAATGTGTTAGAATAACTGGTAACACTTTACAAGTTTCCATTCATTAACATTAGTTAATGAATTAGGTATCATGAACTAACAATGAACAATATGTTTTTACAGCATTTATTCACCTTTGTTAATGTTAATAAAAATACAATTGTTCATTGTTAGTTAATGTTAGTTCATAGTGAATTAACTAATGTTAACATATACAGCTTTTGATTAAATTTTTTTTTTTATTTAAAATTACTTTGTTGAAATTAACATGAACTAAAATTAATAAATGCTTAGTGTTTTTCATTGTTACTTCATGTTAACTAATGTTGTTAACAAATGAAACCTTATTGTTTTTTTTTTTGTTTGTTTTTTTTTTTAATCTATTTATTTATTTTATGTGCTTGAGAAAGGCATTAAGGATTGAACAAACCCATAACCCTAAGTATTAATCCGAGCTCGTAACTTTTCCCACAACTTCAAAGACAGGAACAGGTCACTACTAAAACATTGTTAAATATATAAAATGTTAGATAACAGATAAATACAAATCACTACCAGGGGTGTATAGTAACAAAGTACAAATACATTGTTTCTGTACTTACAGTAAGTACAGTTTTTGAATAGTTTACTTTAATATAAGGATAAATATTTCAGTTGACATTCACTTTTACTTCACTACATTTGGAGAAAATTAATACCTTTAAAAGAAATAGTTCACCCAAAAATGAAAATCCTCATCATTTACTCACCCTCATGCCATCCCAGCTGTGTATGACTTTCTTTCTTCTACTGAACACGAAGATTTTTAGAAGAATATTTCAGATCTGTAGGTGAATGGTGACCAGAACTTTGAAGATCCAAAAATCACATAAATACAGCATAAAAGTACTCCATAAGTCTCCAGTGGTTTAAATCTGTGTCTTCAGAAGAGGTATGATAGGTGTGGGTGAAAAACAGACACACAAGTCTATTCTGAAAGTGAAAGTGGAGATTTATAGAGCAAAAAGGATTAAAATGTTGATCTGTTTCACACCCAAAGCGTTTGTATCATTTCAGAACACATGGATTAAACCACTGGGTCTTATGGATCACTTTTATGCAGCATTTATGTGATTTTTGGATTTTCAAAGTTCTGGTCACCATTCACTTGCATTGTATTGACCTACAGAGCTGAAATATTCTTCTGAAAATCTTCGTGTTCAGCAGAAGAAAGTAAGTCATACACATCTGGGATGGCATGAGGGAGAGTAAATGATGAGAGAATTTTCATTTTAGGGTGAACTATTACTTACTATGATGCATTTCTCCAGACTGTTTTGTTACTTTTACAACTGAACAAGGTGAAAAATAACAAATCTGCAAATGTATACTGCATGCAGATCATTGATAGTGATGTCCAATTTGCCAACAAATCATATGTCAAATAGATTTGATTCTTTTGAATCGGTCAAGTGATTCAAAAAAACTGTCTGAACGATTCGTTTGATGATTGTCTCTTTCTTTCTTCATCACTTTTCTGTCTCACTCACTCGTTCTCTGCTTTTCTCTCAATCCCTCCATTATGTTTAACTTTTAAACCCCTAGTGTTTGAGGCTCAGAGCCTCTGCTCCAGTGGCTGTTGGTACATCGTCTTCGAGCTTTTGTTATTTATAGCCATCAGTATTTGTATATGAAGAAATATAATTTGAAGGCCTTTAATAGGAGCTTCGAGCACAATAAACGTCAACTCATCTGCCAACTGGCCCTATAAACTACAACCCCATAAGACCATGCAGAGTTTTGCTTGCTCTCTCTCTCTCTCTTCTTTGAGGGGACACTCAGTAGAGGTTACGCTCTCACCTTCAGTCTGGAACAGCATAATGTCCCTGAGCCAAAACTGCTGGTTATATGAGTGGTTCTCACAGACGAAATGCTGAATGATGGAGAACAGTGTACAGAGCTTCCCTCTGGAGTACACAGTAGACTTTGGTCTGATTCTGTGCTTAGTGATACTTCAGCTGACCCTTTACACACATATACATGCAATAAAACTGCTACACGGGAGAAGTTTGTGTTAAATGTGAGTGTACTGGGTAATTCCATTATGTTCAGGAAGTTGAGTGAAAGTGCTGCTTTCTCTGCTGATTATTTCCTGTTTTCACTCGGAATCTATAGGAACCTGCTATCTCATACGTTATGTTCACACAAACCATTACATCAATGACTCTGAAACTGTTTTCACACTTGGTTCGATTACTTGACATGCCCAGAACTGAATTTTCATTGGTCTGCTGCAGATGCGTTGCAAGACATGCACAGAATGCAAGCTGCACTCACAGAGCCCTGTTTTCAAGTGTACATCTTTTACCCCAGCTTTCATACCAAACTTATACAGGCTCAGGTCTGCTCCAATAACTCTAGTGGGAAAAGTTTTCATTGGCTGATTTAGGTTTTTCAGTTGCCTTTGCTGATACCAATACATAAAGAGAAGGGTGGCCAACATAATTATATGATGTGTCTATGCCATGTCATAGAAAACCTGCAGATATCAGGGAATTTGAAAATTGTGATTTCCAAGCCAGGAAAGATCATGGTAATTTAAAATATATATACAGTTGAAGTCAGAAGTTTACATGCACCTTAGCTAAATACATTTAAACTCATTTTTTCACAGTTCCTGACATTTAATTGTAGAAAACATTCCCTGTCTTAGGTCAGTTAGGATCACTACTTTATTTTAAGAATGTGAAATGTCATAATAATAAAGTAGAGAGAATAATTAATTTCATGTTTTATTTCTTTCATCACATTCCCAGTGGGTCAGAAGTTTACATACATTTGCTAGCATTGCCTTTAAATTGTTTAACTTGGGTCAAACTTTTTGGATAGCCTTCCACGAGCTTCTCACAATAAGTTGCTGTAATTTTGGCCCATTCCTCCAAACAGAACTGGTGTAACTGAGTCAGGTTAGTAGGCCTCCTTGCTCGCACATGATCGGATTGATGCTTGGGGTCATTGTCCATTTGGAAGACCCATTTGCAACCAAGCTTTAACTTCCTGGCTAATGTCTTGAGATGTTGCGTCAATATATCCACATAATTTTCCTTCCTCATGATGCCATCTATTTTGTGAAGTGCACCAGTTCCTCCTGCAGCAAAGCACCCCCACAACATGATGCTGCCACCCCCATGCTTCACGGTTGGGATGGTGTTCTTCGGCTTGCAAGCCACACCCTTTATCCTCCAAACATAATGATGGTCATTATGGCCAAACAGTTAAATTTTGTTTCATCAGACCAGAGGAAATTTCTCTAAAAAAGTAAGACCTTTGTCCCCATGTGCACTTGCAAACTGTAGTCTGGCTTTTTTATGGCAGTTTTGGAGCAGTGGCTTTTTCCTTGCTGAGCAGCCTTTCAGGTTATGTAGATATAGGACTCGTTTTACTGTGGATATAGATACTTGTCTACCTGTTTCCTCCAGCATCTTCACAAGGTCCTTGGCTGTTGTTCTGGGATTGATTTGCATTTTTGCACCAAACTACGTTCATCTCTAGGAGACAGAATGCGTGTCCTTCCTGAGTGGTATGATGGCTGCGTGGTCCCATGGTGTTTATACTTGCATACTATTGTTTGTACAGATGAACGTGGTACCTTCAGGCATTTGGAAATTGCTCCCAAGGATGAACCAGACTTGTGGAGGTCCACACATATTTTTCTGAGGTCTTGGCTGATTTCTTTTGATTTTCCCATGATGTCAAGCAAAGAGGCACTGAGTTTGAAGGTAGGCCTTAAAAATCCACAGGTACACCTCCAGTTGACTCCAATTAGCCTATCAGAAGCTAATTGTCTAAAGGCTTGACATAATTTTCTGGAATTTTCCAAGCTGCGTAAAGGCACAGTTAACTTAGTGTATGTAAACTTCTGACCCACTGGAATTGTGATATAGTCAATTGAAAGTGAAGCAATCTGTCTGTAAACAATTGTTGGAAAAATTACTTGTGTCATGCACAAAGTAGATGTCCTAAACGACTTGCCAAAACTATAGTTTGCTAATATGAAATCTGTGGAGTGGTTTAAAAAATTTGTTTTAATGACTTCAACCTAAGTGTATGTAAACTTCTGACTTCAACTGTATATACTGTATAGTATATATTTTAAGTCATAGAAAAGTCATGGAAATTTCCATAGTGAATATATATTTTTTGTTATGCTCAGCCATAAAAACTTTGGCTTGATGTTTAAAAATCTGCATCTAGTAATCACAAGCAACTGAAAAAGTCTGGAAATTGGAAATGTAAAAATCATAAAAAAAATGATTTGGTCAAAAGATCTGGAACCTCTGATATATGTAGTGCATTTTATTTAAAGCAAAAGAGGCGTATACGAATTTGCTGAAATGAAATTTTTTTTATTTTTTAGAACTGATACAAAAAGGAGGTGACCCTTCTGTCAATTGGGAAAGCGAACAGTTATTGCCAAAGTTGTGATTTCAAAATGGCCAAATATTTCTAGTGAAAAAGCCTTGTGTTTTTGTCTGTGTCTGTAGGTGCGTTTCTCCTCTCAGTCTTTATTTGAGTACTTAAAGGGCGTTCAACAGGATGCCACAGCACTGCAACAGTTTGGAGACACACTGTTATGCATCTTCAGAGATAACCTCCGCAATGACAGGTATAATTGCACCGCTGAACACAACACAGCCACAAAACAGCTGTCTATGTCAAACTGATGTAATAAGTCATTTTATATCGTGGTAACTGTATAAATCACAATAGTTTTTAATAGCTTAAAATTCAATAAAAAAAAAAAGTGTGAATACAATCACATCTAAAGGGTGTTAAATTTCAAATTTAACCCCATTGTCACTGACCTTTCGAAGCGTCAGCCAATGATTAACGGGCAATGTGCATATATGCCAAGACATGCTATGCAATGACAGGTCCGACTTTAATTTTCACATTAACATAACATTTGTTGCTTTGTACTTTTTTAAAGTACAAAGCAACAAAACTGCCCAACTTTATGAAGAGATATTAAATGTCTCCTTATTTTTATTCATAAATATTAGGACTGGAAAATTTAACACATTATTTTCCGCAATTAATAGTTGATTGTTTAATGCGGAATTATTATTTTTTAACGCAATTACTGCAGTATCCGTTTTCCTGTAACTTCACTGATGTTTTTCCTGACTTCGTGTGGCTAAAATTGCCACGGCCTGGGTAGCTCAGCGAGTAAAGACGCTGACTACCACACCTGGAGTCGTGAGTTCGAATCCAGGGCGTGCTGAGTGACAGCCAGGTCTCCTAAGCAACCAAATTGGCCTGGTTGCTAGGGAGGGTAGAGTCACTTGGGGTAACCTCCTCGTGGTCGCTATAATGTGGTTTTCGCTCTCGTGGGGTGCGTGGTGAGTTGTGCGTGAATGCCGTGGAGAATAGCGTGAAGCCCCCACATGCGCTAGGTCTCCGCGGATTGACGGTCTCAGACGCGGAGGCAACTGACATTCGTCCTCCACCACCCAGATTGAGGTGAGTCACTATGCCACCACGAGGACTTAGAGCGCATTGGGAATTGTGCATTCCAAATTGGGGAGAAAAAAAACAATTTGCCATATACAAATTTCCAGGAGGTACACGCTCGACTCACATTTCCTAGCTCAGAAACTGAATGTGTGGAGCAGTGCACGTTTATTCATTAGATGCTACACATGTTCCGGGCATAATAAGCACTGGAGCAGATTTAATGTAGGAGAACTTCACCCGCAAGTGGTGAGCCAGGTGTGGGAAGCTGCTATATATATTCGCATTACCAGAAAATGCTCGCTCACTGTCATCTGTACCAGTGTCAAAAACGAAACTGCGCAAGAGAGACTTCGCTTGTGAGCGATAGAAACTGAACAGCAGCCAGAGAAAATAATAGTTCTAAAAATTAACTTCAGCAAATTAAGCTTAAGCATTCAATTTGTTTTATATCTGTATGTATAGTGTCTAATAATGCATTGGCAGTGTACACTTTAAATTTATCTTGCCATTAAAACTTGATATGAATTTAATCTGACCTCATGGGCATATTATTAAAAAAAAAAAAAAAAAAAAGTCCACTGAAAAATGACAAGTTTTTTTTAATTACAGCAGGTCCACTGAGTTTATGGCATGTATACATTTACTTGAATTAAAGATTTATACCTGTAAAATGTGTCTAATTAACATTTTAACATGCACTTGATTAATTGCGATTAATTATTCATTTTTTTTGTATTCATTTGCAGCCCTAAGAAATATTTACCTTAGTTTCTGAGCATAACAGAGATTACCATTCTTGAGCTAATTTAAATTTACCAAGAACATCCTAAGACCTTAATGTGAATGAGTCCTCTTATTACTTTCTGCATTGAATGTAAAGACAGGACTTTTTCACCTCTTCCAATACATATTTTCTATGTTTACTGTGCTCACCTCCTGCTTTCTTGCCTGGCATACTCGTAGAATCTCCCTTCCAGTGTCACAGTTAAAGGCATTCTGCATGGAGGAATGGGCAATCATTTCTCCTAGTTGATGTAACAGACTGACATATATACACACAGTGCATCCGTAAAGTATTCACAGCGCTTCACTTTTTCCACATTTTGTTATGTTACTGCTTTATTCCAAAATGGATTCAATTCATTATTTTCCTCAAAATTCCACAAACAATACCCCATAATGACAACATGAAAAAAGTTTGTTTGAAATCTTTGCAAATTTATAAAAATAAAAAAAAACACATGTATATTAGTATTCACAGCCTTTGCTCAATACTTTGTTGAAGCACCTTTGGCACCAATTACAGCCTCAAGTCTTTTTGAGTATGATGCTACAAGCTTGGCACACCTATTTTTGGGCAGTTTCTCCCATTCTTCTTTGCAGGACCGCTCAAGCTCCATCAAGTTGTATGGGGAATGTCGGTGCACAGCCATTTTCAGATCTCTCCAGAGATGTTCAATCAGGTTCAAGTCTGGGCTCTGGCTGGGCCACTCAAGGACATTCACAGAGTTGTCCCGTAGCCACTCCTTTGTTATCTTGGCTGTGTGTTTAGGGTCGTTGTCCTGTTGGAAGATGAACCTTCGCCCCTGTCTGAGGTCCAGAGCGCTCTGGAGCAGGTTTTCATCAAGGATGTCTCTGTACATTGCTGCATTCATCTTTCACTTGATCCTGACTAGTCTCCCAGTTCCTGCCGCTGAAAAACATCCCCACAGCATGATGCTGCCACCACCATGCTTCACTGTAGGGATGGTATTGGCCAGGTGATGAGCGGTGCCTGGTTTCCTCCAGACATGATGCTTGCCATTCAGGCCAAAGAGTTCAATCTTTGTTTCTCATGGTCTGAGAGTCCTTCAGGTGCCTTTTGGCAAAGTCCAGGCGGGCTGTCATGTGCCTTTTACTGAGGAGTGGCTTCCGTCTGGCCACTCTATCATACAGGCCTGATTGGTGGAGTGCTGCAGAGATGGTTGTTCTTCTGGAAGGTTCTCCTCTCTCCACAGAGAAATGCTGGAGCTCTGTCAGAGTGACCATCGGGTTCTTGGTCACCTCCCTGACTAAGGCCCTTCTCCCCCGATCGCTCAGTTTGGCCGGGCGGCCAGCTCTAGGAAGAGTCCTGGTGGTTCCAAACTTCTTCCATTTATGGATGATGGAGGCCACTGTGCTCATTGGGACCTTCAGTGCTGCAGAAATGTTTCTGTACCCTTCCCCAGATCTGTGCCTCGATACAATCCTGTCTCGGAGGTCTGCAGACAATTCCTTGGACTTCATGGCTTGGTTTGTGCTCTGACATGCACTGTTAACTGTGGGACCTTATATAGACAGGTGTGTGCCTTTCCAAATCATGTCCAATCAACTGAATTTACCACAGGTGGACTCCAGTCAAGTTGTAGAAACATCTCAAGGATGATCAGTGGAAACAGGATGCACCTGAGCTCAATTTTGAGTGTCATGGCAAAGGCTGTGAATACTTATGTACATGTGATTTTTTTTTTGTTTTGTTTTTTATTTTTAATAAGTTTGCAAAGATTTCAAACAAACTTCTTTCACATTGTCATTATGGGGTATTGTTTGTAGAATTTTAAGGAAAATAATTAATTTAATCCATTTTGGAATAAGGCTGTAACATAACAAAATGTGGAAAAAGTGAAGCGCTGTGAATACTTTCCAGATGCACTGTGTGTGTATGTATGTATGTGTGTGTGTGTGTATATATATATATATATATATATATATATATATATATATATTTATATATATCTATATATATATATATATATATATCATATACCAGCAACTACATTTTACAAGATGACAGTTGAGTTTCTGTTGATATTTTAGTTAAATAAGACATTTCCAAATCATATTTTTAATGGTTAAATTATAACACCTTCGCCCGTCATTACTGTACAAAGTGTCTGTATGCCAACATACAAACAAGGAGAAACCTTTCATGGGGTGTACTTTCTTATTACACAGCACTGCACCGTCATCTTACTGACCAGCCCTACAGTGAGGGTTTATGTGGATTTCAAGCTCTGTATTAGTCATTATTGCCCTGGAATGTATTTGCTTTAACTTTGGCTGATTTTTGATGTTTCACATTATTAAAGTGTATGCTTTCATTGCTTTCAGCTTCAGTTAACATGAGTGAATTTGTACAATATTTTGATTGATACTTGTTCATTCACAGGGTCTCTGTCCCTTTACTGAAGATGGTGGACCAAATCCTTGCAAACGGCTGCTTTGAACTCTTCACCAGTGAGGAGAGGTGAGCGTGGGAAAGCCCAGTGTCCATCATTGCCTCCCTTGACTCAGATAAACAAAGCATCCAGAGCTCGGCATGAGAGATGATATCATGGCAGAAATACACAGAGAGCTCTCACAGGGAGAACGTTTGAGAGAACTGAGGATGAGCATGGCCAAGGCATGTGTTGAAACAGGAAGATAAAGGTTGTTGGTTTGTTTCTTATGCCATCTCTCTGGTTTCAGTCATCCATTTGGTGTAGAGCTGCTCTCACTGTGTAAGGAGGAAATCAAGAAGTCCAAAGATGTCCAGAAGTTGTTGTCATGTATAGCTGTGTAAGTGCTATTGCACTTTGTAGGTGCACACATCCAGTGTACACACATTATGAGGATGAAAAATAATTGGTTGGTTAAATATATGTAATATTTTCAAAAGGCTTTAAATATTGAGATCGTTATTTCCCCTTAGGTTCTGTGGAATGGTGCAGTTTCAGGGTGATGTGAGGAAGAATGTTTTAGTGCAGCTGCTAATGTTGCTCGGTCACCCTTTCCCCGTGGTGAGCATCTACTTCCTGACTCCATACATGGGCAAATTTGGTCTATGACAGTCTGTGGGGAGAACATGCATGTAGTTGACTTTACCCCAGACTTAATCTAGCCAATACTTCTGTTGTATCCAGGATGTAATTCTGATATTGACTCCATTGTTCTGTGTCTTTTCCTTCTCTTGGGTCTGAAGATCAGAAAGACGACTGCCAGCCAGGTGTACGAAATGCTCTTGACCTATGATGATGTCATAGTCGATGATCAAGTACTAGCTGATGTCATGGCCTCACTTAGTGACACTAATTGGTGAGTGTTGACACAGAGTTTATTGGAGAATGGTGACCTATGACAGGGCTTTAATTCACTTTTTATATGCATCAGAATGAAATATTTGCTATTTATATTTTTCATTTATTTATTTGCAATAATAGCTGGAAATTATACAGGTTTTCCAAAGTCATTCAACCTGGAAATATCAGTGAATTTTAAAATTGTGTCTTCCTGGCTTAGACAAATCTTAGAAATGACTAAAATCAGGGTTTGTACAAGGTGCTTAAAGTCACAAAGAAGCTTTCAAGTAGCCAAAAAAAAAAAAAAAAGAATGAAATTAAAGGGTATCATTCTATAACCTAACCTTTAATTATGTGAAATGGCTTGACCCTGTTTTGCACATGTTTTAGAAAATATATTTGAAATTATCAATTGCCTGAAAAAATCCTTGTCCCCTTCATCTGGTATACCACTTCTATGACATGTAAAGTTATGTATGTGTTTATTTTGTACTTATTTTTAATACAAGCATTAGTGCAAGGCTGAACAATTGTGCAAAAAAGCAAAACAAAATTATTATTAATAATTTAAAAAGAATGTTTGTCCCTTGATTTCATGGCATTGGTGTTATCAATGTTAAAACCTTTTTTTAATGTTTTAAAATCATTTTTAAAATTTTAAATACAAAAAGTTGTGGAAAAGAATTTTTAAGGTCAAAGTTAAGAGGCTGCTTAAATATGCATATAGTGATTTTTCCCAGCATGTTAAAAAGTTATTAATTCACATTTCACACACAAAAATGTGGTGGTGTAACCCATTTAACCCTCATTAGTGTTAACTTAGTGTTAACTTGCTTCGTTCGTGAAACAAAATTAAATAATAAAAGAAAGTATAAAGGTCAAGTTGTCCTTTATGAATAAAAATAATGTCAACATGTTACAAAATGTTTACCCTCAGTGATTATGGGCAAAAACTGAATGGAAAATTTCAAAAAAAAAATTGAGAGTGACCCATTTGCTATTTGGGTCAGTTCCTCACATAACTCTGTTGTGTAACTTTAGAAAACATGGAACACAGCACGAGTCATATGGACTAATGTTTACAGACCCAGTTATTCCCTTTAGTTGGAAAGCGAAGTGTGTTTTAAGGGAGCACACTACAATTGCACATCAATTTCTTCAAGAATGAACCAAGAATTGTTACTGTGAGAACGTGTAGTTAAAGATGCACATTAAGAAATGTTGTACTTGTAATAAGTGGTGTTTTATAAAAATAAATTAACTGAACGAATCAAATATTTTTATTTAAAATTAACAAATATAGAATTTGTTTTAATGGCATCTCGAGCATAGTCCTTAAAAATGTAGGGCTTTACTGGTTGTTTAGATCAGTGTTACTATCAGAAATAATTAATAATTATTTCTGTAGTTATTAATCAATATTTAAATTAATTAATTGGATCTAACTCATTAAAACCTCATATAGGACTCCAGTAAATGTAATGTGCTATGTTTAGGAGCAAGTTTGGTTATTAGCAATAATTAATAATTATCAAAGATAATTATTAATTATTAAAATCAATAGAACATTGATGAGAATCAATGTTAGCTTTTTTTTAATCCTTTAAAATCAACACTTATCAATTGTTAACATCGATGAAACATTAAAATTAACACTAGCTTATTGATCATTCTAATTCAATCAAAGATAATTATCAATTATCAAAAATCAATAGAATATTAATAAGGATTAACATTGACGGGGCATCACCCTGAAATCAGGGACTAATAACCGAATATTAAAACAGTCTCAACATTAGATTGTTTTCTTAGGAAAATCGACATCCGAAGAATATCGATTTTCGGGAAAAAAAACAATGAATGAAGGTTTGAATCCGAGCACTGACATCCCGTCAGCACGACACAGGCGTATGCAAAACAAACCAAAACACTTCTCTTTGTAATATAAACAAAGTTTATTTATGCAGTAATATCAATTAATAATTAATACAATGCAGTCAATAAACCTCCGACTTACAACTACAAACTAAACAGTGATATGATTAGATATGGAAATAAAATAATCCTATAACACATAAGGTGTGTGTGTGACAGTGTGTGTGTGTGTGTCAGTGTGGTTAGTGAGAAAGAGAGAGAGAGAGAGAGAGATTATTCAGTGACAGCCCGAAAGCTGATTTCGCGATAGCTGGAGATGAAGCAGCCGTGTTCATCACTCAGAGACGCGGTTTTACGAGCGGGGCTTTCCTCCGTCCTTTAACTTTGACCCGGTTCCTTGAGGCTCGTGTGATGACGAGAGGTCGTTTCCTCGCGCTGTCGGCGGGCGGTACGGCTGTTGATTCTCGGCGGGCTGGCGGAGAACTCAGAAATGTCGACTTGATTGAAGATGGAAGAGAAATCTTTAATCTCTTCACTTCTGTAGGCCAATGGATGAAGATGCGAATTGCTCGGCGGTCTCCTTCGGATCCGTTAGAGTGTTTGGTTGAACACAGGGTAATCTCAACTCGTCCAGCGAGATGGAGATTGTATGGCTACAGTTTCAAGTCGGACATTACTTCCTTATGCCACGAGGTTACACCGGAGAGCAGCAAAAAGCTACGTCCGTATTCGGTGAACGAAGTCGCCGGAAGCAACTTTGGAAGCATTTCAGAATTATTTGAAGTCCTGATGATGTCATGTTTGAGGGACGTTCTGTTGTGTGCCTCATCCAATAGGAGTTGAGTGCTCGATCCTTTAGTGGGCAAGGCTTCGTGGATCTGTAGTCTTTTTTGGACTCCCTTTGTTTGATTTTGGCGCGATTTTTGTCAGTACAATTTACGACTTAGGAGGGGGCTTGAGGAATGTTTTTGACTGTTAGGCCTGCCTTTGTCTTCTATCTGAATACATGAGGCCCAACAAAAACAAATAAAGATATGCTTGAAAAGTCCTTGAATTTAACTTTGAAGCATCTATACGAACCCTATACACTATAAAAAGAAATATGGTGAAAGTGAACAAACATTTTTATTGTTATGCAGATGAAATATTTCATCTATTTATTGCCTGTATGTAGATAAAACTTGTTCTCAAGCCATAATGATGTTAATTGAGAATCATTCTTTTTGTGACTCGGTTGAACCGGTTCACACATTGGTCTGTGTGGTTCATTAGCAAATCAGTGTGGATAAAAAATATTTTTTTAAATCCTCATCCATTAACCCTTTAAGCTCTGAAGGTGTTTTTAAAGATTTCCTGTTTCAGTGGCATTCCCAAAATTAAAGGCTTATAAATTGACCAAAAAAAAACAAACAAGGAGGTTCAAGTGTTTGGTATAATTTTAATGAAAACTTAAAAAAGATTATGGTCAGTTTGGAGACTCTCAGCCCAAGAAACTGCTGAAAAATTAAGAAAAAAAAAACCTGAGCCAAAAATTTACTTTAAAAAAAAAAAAAAAAAAAATCTGATTAAAAATTATATATCTCAGGGTGTAAATAAGGTAGCTCTGAATAACTCAAGATGTTCCCAGTCATGTCACCTGTAACTGAGTAAAATTTTGTGTTGATACGACAAAGCACTCGAAAGTTATAGCATTATAAATATGATTTATCCTACTGTCCAAAAATGTCTCCAAGTGCACAAAAGCCTCTCCAAACAAATAAAACATAATAATTGTACATAAGAACTAATTACACAATGACTAAAGGAATGTTCTCTCTCCAAAGCATGCAGGCATGAGTAATGAGATCTCATTCAGTTCCATCTGTGTTATTTGATCCATCACTGAGTCTGTTTCATGTACTTGGCGCCATCTCCTGGTGGCCATATGTAATTAGAGTGAACAATCTTCTCTGCCCATATTTGGAAGACTTCAACCTTTGGTTGCAGTGATCTGAATCCTAATATGATTTGTTTAGTGTTCCATGACACTGTCAACGTACTACATAATTTCCAATGAAGTCATTTGATCCAGGAAAGCTAACATGTTTTTAGCCAGATAGCACATTAAATTCTGCATGCACATTGTGCTTTGTGTGGATTATCTAATGATCTTTGCATCCGACAACGTTGTGTTTGGGCTTGTTTTAATGGGAATCCACGATGTTCTGTTTAATTTTCATGAAGTTATTAGCAAAAACGCGGCTTATGAACAACACCTGTTTACAAGTAACATGTATGTCATATACTTTTACTTGTCTGAGAGTAAAACAAATAGGTTGGTTGTATCTCTTTGAGAGCTTTCCAACGACATATAAACATGGCTATTTGATCAGTTTTTTATTTTTATTTATTTTTTAGTTTTTTTACTGGTTACGATAATATTTACAGTGCAAAATGATTAATAAATTAGAAACACAGAACACGTCTGATTTGTCTGCAAATTTGAAAGCACTTGTTGTTTTGGTCATAATGCCTACATGCATTGTAGAGTACAGCTTCTAAGCTTTAAAATGATACCTATTATGTGTTGGTCAAGACTATACTTATTAATATTTTGATAAATATTTTTTTCTCGATGGGCCCATCCGAGATTAAAGGGATAATCACAAATGACTGGAAAGATCATGGAAATCCATTGGTCAAAAATAGTGCAAAACCTGTATACAGCTATAATGTAATAACCCCATGATAACCATAAATTTGTGGACTTCTGCTGGAACACAATGACATACGGTGCAACACATTTGTTTATCCTAGGGTTGCAAATTGTACATTTTCTTAATCGACAATCATTAACGTTATTGAATAAAAATTGTAACAATAATAAACTAAGTCGTGTATAGCTTGATTAAAGTTTGATTTTTGACTAACCAACCGTTCTTATGCAAACTTGAAAAAATCAACGTTGCATCAGGCTACGTCCACATTAATCTGGATACATTTGAAAACTGCATTTTTGTTTTCGAAAACGCTCTCCGTCAACACTGCCGTTTTCAAAAGTTTTCCAAAAGTCTGGAAATCCCCTTATTGGGCATGTGAAAAATCTCCATTCAGTGTCTGAAACGCAATTGTCCTCGTGTTCCATCGCCACACACCAATTCCGAGTAAACTTCCCGTTGCCTTTGAAGGAATCCAATGTGAAGGTTGTACAAAGTAACATTTATCTTTAACAACACTATCAAAGTGAATATCAGGCACAACAGCGCCACTACAACATGGGCCACCATCTTGATTGTTTTGAGTTGAATGGATCATATGAATGCGTCACTTGACCACAAATACGTCATCGTATTCAGATATCTCCGTTGTTTTACAAAGAGAAGACAGCATTTTCAAATTTATCCACTTGGGAGAGCATTTTCGCTGTCAAAAATGCCATATCACTGTGGACGGAAGGCTGAAACGTAGAGAAAAAGATGCGTTTCCAAACAAAAACGTATTAATGTGGACATGACTTCAGAGACAAAATCCTTACTGTAGAAGGAAACGTGAAAACATGAAGTGCATGTAGCCTACTGTTTAAATGTCATTTAAATAAAAACACTTAAGAAATGCGAGAATTGATATTTTCCTCAATACATTTTCATTTCAGTGTATTTTTAATACATTCAGGTTGTGCTTATTATGAATTGTGGATTGTTTAATTTACTGTTAATGTATTACTGTTAATAATAACTTGTATATAAGATACAGATTCAACTTCATTAAAACTTCACGTTTTAGATCATGGAATATTTCAGACCTTACTTTTTTTAAATGAAGTCAAATAATAACACGCTGTGTGAATTCAGTAAATAACGTACCTCTATACTAGTGACGGTGAGTTTTTTATTTTGTGTTGCTGACAGTACTTGGCATGCAGCTTGCGCAGCGACAGTGCGCCCTCTAGCAGTGGGTGACTGTATAGACAGCATGATTATGAGCATTTATGGATGTTTTTATGTTTCCTCTCTCAGGGAAAGTGACATCGCCACAGTGCGGACACACAGGAATCAGCTCTGTGATTGGCTGGGAGTGCCAAGGCCGACACTGATTGCCAAGGTAACACATAAGGAGAAGTGGTTTTGTGGGAAAGAATATAGGGTGGGTCGTTTAGCATCTGAGATCCAGATGCTGCTTCTGTCATTACTCATCCATTTGTGGGTGAATAAGATGTTTGTATGCATTAGTGCATGTTAAGCTCACCTAATCAGACCCAGAGATCATGAGATTTCGCCAGAAATTCTGAAAATTTCCCTCTCTATCTGATTGATATGCCCTTTTTAAACAATATGAAGTCTTTCTGAAGTGCCCTTTCATATCCAAAATGCCTTTTTAAAGCCTGATCCCAAAGAATTTAATGCAATTTTTTGCAATTATCAAAAAAAGTTTGCATGCCTGAATTGAAGCAAAACTTCCAACATCAGGAATATCATGTTTTTTTTTTTTTTTTGCCATTGTCATTTAAGCTAGTTTTGCGACTTTAGAATGAGAGAGCTAAGATTATTATTAATAATAATTAATTAATAATTAATAATAATTATTATTATTATTTAAATGTTTTAGTAAAAATTAAATATGTAGGTAAAGATTTCTGTTTATTTTTGTGTTTTTATATTTGTGCATATAAATTTAACTAATTAAATATCATGTGTTCATTTTCGGGAAAACCTGCCTTGATCATTTTAACTGATCAGGAGATTTTAACTGTATTTTACTTCTTGCATTAAATATATGGCCACGCCCTTTTCAGACATTTCAGAGCAAATACGTAAATATCGATGCACTGTATATCCAATACAGCTTGGATATACAGCTTGACATCGATCTGAAATGTTAATTCCAGGCAAATGACCAAAAAGCTAATTATCTGGATAACTTTGTGAATAGGCTTTTAAATTGGTTTTAGTGAATTTGTCATCTCTCCTGCTTGTTCTGTTCCATTTGTTTGTTTCAGAGTTCACCGCAATAGTTCCAACACAAGAACCTAGGTGGCTCTCCAGGTCACCAGATGGCCTCTCTGCACCACGTTCCCATTCTGGACACCAGCCGTGTTCAAATGTCTTCATTACTGTCAGATAATGTTGTCCATCTAATACTACATGACCTGTCATCATTAAATTCTTAACTAAAACTTGCTTGTGCTCAGTGCTTAATTTGTAAATTGAGAGGTTCTAGAACAAGGACTAGTGATGAGGAGAGCACATAAATGAAAAATAGTGCGTTTTGACACTGCAGGTAGAGCGGCGTGACAAAACTGCATCGCTCCCATTAAAATCAGCAAGGAATGGACAGTGCAAGAAGCTTGTTGATAATGGTGGAGTAATCTAGTTATTTGCTTTACAATGCTTGCTTGTAGTATAGATTGTATAGCGTCACTAATTGTGTTTCCTAATAATCTGCATTAGATTAAATAGAATGTAATAAGATTCATTAATCTTGTATGTACCATATTTTCCGGAAATAAAGCATCACCTTAATGTATGTCGCGCTTGATCAAAATTGCGTCGTTAAAAGAAAAAAAAAAAACACGGATAAGTCACATCTCAGTATAAGCTACACTTTCTTTCAGCCGCTCAACATGTCAGAAGCGCTCCATGAAGATAACCTCAGGATCTAAGAATCGTATCACGCATTAATTTAAATTTAAAGCACCTGCTTTAAGTAATCGTGTTTAATCATTTTTTTAAATTCTGTTTGTTCCATGTAAAGAACAAGACAAATAAGCCACATCTGTTTAGAACATTTGTAACTCTATGCTGTATACAAATAGCTTTTAGTTTGTGAGTAAAACAGTATGCCTGTTGTATTCTATTCATTCATTAAAGTTAGTGACTATCTATCTGGATATTTCTGATATTTGCAACCCTCTTTGCTATGCACTAATTATCCGGTTCACTGACTGAATGTTGATGGGACAGAATATTTAAACTGGTTGCATAAAGTAACAAAATACTATGAATAGGCTACTTTAAAATGACTAATGTTTTAAGCATATGTAAGTATATGTTTGGGATGCATGTGTTTGACCGGCCGACATCAATAGAGCGCAACAGTGCTCGCCCGCTTTTTCAGTCGTCTTGGTTCTGTAAATATTTTTTCCCATTAAACTTTTCATAAAATGCTTCATAATAGAGTTGTAAGCCATGAACCAAACCAGCCAGTTCTGTTGTGAATTAACATAACAAACTTAGTATTTGAGTATTTCAAGTATTTGAAAATCGGACAAAAAGACAAAGGTACAAGACTGTGTACTTACCGTCTTTCACAAGGGTACAAATTACAATCCTGATGGAATGATGAAAATATATAAAACTATTGATTTTAGGTTGTTGATTTTAAGTATTGAAACAACATATTTAACTTAAAAATTGTACAATATATACAAATATACTGTATATGTAGTTTGAGGGTGTAGGGAGACTGACTCGATTGCGTCATTCACAGTGCGTCATGAAAGTGGGTGCTCGCTGCTGGATTTGTTTGGCAAGCTTTGTTGGCCACGGTTCTCTGATTGGGGGATCTGTCTCTGGTGTATCATGGATAATGTAGTTGTTCACCAGGAATTCCACTATTAAACATGATTTTTAAACAATGAAGCTGAAATAACACAGACTGATGGTTTCAACAAAGACATGGTTGGTCTGTCTTTAAACGTTTATACATTATCATTGAAAATCAGTTAATCTATGGAAAAAATGAATGGGATTTTTACTTCAAGAACCAGACTGTTGCACTCTATTATGTATGAATTATGTAAATAAGTCGCTTGAGACTATTAGTCGCAGTTCCTTTCAGATGATGGAAAAAACGTGATTTATACGTATGCTGGAAAATATGGTAATAAGAATTAATTTGGTAGCAAATAAGATTCTCTGCTCTGCATATGCATAATGACTGATTATCATTTACACTACAAATGTGATGTGGTCACATTTTTTCAAAAATGTGCAAAACCTCCGAAGAAACTACCGAAAGTGGTTTGAGCGATCTGATCACAAAACTTTTTGAACCCCATTAATACCTGTATTTTGCTGCCCACCGAAACAGATGTTAATTCCAGGTCTAATTGTGATCATAGACTACACATACTATATGTTTAATAAAATACTGTATTGCTACTATTTTTACAGGGACATTGAAAGTTATTGACAACATTTTAATTGTTTGTAATACATATGAAACACATGTAAAGGTCATCGCATATGAATACACTTTTCCCCCAACATTTTTTCAAAAAGATTACGCTTTTAAGAAAATGTGCTTTCTGACTCTTATATTCACCATTCAAATTGATATTTGGCTTTTGAGGGAACATAAGAGTGCAGGGACCTGTAGTTAGATTACAACAATCTCTCACACCCTCAAACAATTAGTATCCCCACTCCGTTCCGCTCTGTCACACAGCCAACACAACAGCTTTACAGACAACCAACTTAGCAATGAAACTCAATTTAATCTGCCACAGTATACTCCAGGGAAAGCGGTAACATTTACAGGGGAGGAAGCTCTGGCAGTGGACAGACTCCGCTTGGTAAGGTCATGTCAGTCCTGGCTTCCTCTGGCGGCATGTATCCAAGTGGCTAGTCTCTCCTTATTTTTGTATTTATTTTTATTTATTTATTTTTCATATACAGCAATTCATATTTTGCTGGTCTATTATTGCCCCTAAACTGCACATTATTTTTTTTTTTAACTCAGATCGATTTTTGGTTACTTTCTAAGTAGCTGTTTCTTTGCCTGAATAAGCTGAGGACTGGACCTTTTACAGTTTAGTCAAAGGTCTGGCTACGTAATGACGTCTGACTGTGGGACAGAGAAGAAGCCTGGCTCTCTCTTACACTCGGCCCAGCCCAGCTAGGCTCTTGTCCTGGGCACAGGTTTTACTAAAGCTTCGAGAAGAGCCCTGCATGGTCTCAAAATATACAACACCACTACTGGCTAAAAGTTAGCTGAGTATCTTAATGTACTGAATGACCAGGTTATCCCATTAATGGATTTTTTCTTCCCTGACGGCATGTTCCAGGATGACAATGCCAAGATTCATTGGGCTCAAACTGTGAAAGAGTGGTTCAGGGAGTATGAGGAATCATTTTCACACATGAATTGGCCACAACGGAGTCCTGACCTTAACCCCATTGAAAGTCCTGTCGTCAATACCGCCTTTAGCTTGATTACGGCATGCATTTGTCGTGGCATTGTTTTGACAATCTTATGCAACGTAACAACAAGAGTTGTATTCATTTTTGGCTGAGAGCTTGTATTGATGACGGGAGAGTCGAACCACTATGTAAAGTCTTCTCCAGCACATCCCAAAGACTTTCAGTGTGGCCAATTCATGTGTGAAAAAGATTCCTCATGCTCCCTGAACCACTCTTTCACAGTTTGAGCCTGATGAATCTTGGCATTGTCATCCTGGAACATGCCGTCAGGGAAGAAAAAATCCATTGATGGGATAACCTGGTCATTCAGTACATTCAGGTAGTCAGCTGACTTCACTTTAGTGTCGCATAACGTTGCTGAGCCTAGACCTGACCAACTGAAGCAATCCCAGATCATAACCATTATTTAAATCCAAACGACGACTTTTTGAAGGGTAACCCTAACCTCACTGTCGTTTTTGACCGGAAGTTTTAGATGTGTAACCCTTTATTTTTGATGATGATAGTGATACCATATTATCTTCCATGAAGTAAGAACAATAATATTATGCATTTATCTTGGGATTTTATACTATTTTTATTTTATTTATATGTACATTTCTACATTTTACCATTACTTTGCTTTTACAAATAAGCAAAATTCAGAACCTACACTTCTGTAAGTTGAAACATGAAGAAAATTTGAGAATGTGACATAAACTGGAGGCAGATTGCTGCCATCTGGTGAGCAAAATATAAATAACATAACAAAACCATGTCATGCCAGTAACAGCCAGTAGATGGCTGTAGCCACCTACTGTGTAGTCTGATGGCTTGTTGAAAGCTAATTGTATATTTTATCACAAGATATACATTTGGATATATATATTTAGACATTATCAGACTATTATCTGTCAAAGCATTTTAAAATTGTCAGTTATTGCAGTTAGTCATTATGCTTATCGTCAGACCTGACCATGGTGTTACAAAGACACAGAATAAGCAATTTTATACCAATAATTTATTTCAAACATAAAAATGTAAGAACTCAAATAAATGCTTAATAAGAAAATGAACATTAAAGAACAGAAATGAACAGCAAAATTCTGACAATTCAATTAGAGTATAAAACAGAAGAATCAAAGTAAACATTTTACAGTTTCAAACTTTCTATAGTAAAAATTTATTTTGCAAACGTGTGTGGGTTTGGGTGAGTGGTTGGCTTTGGGTGGTTTATGAGGAAAAAATGTTAGGTTACAAACTTGTAATTACAAGGGTATTATGCTATAAATGTGGTTTGTGAGGACATTTCTATAGTGTCCCCATAATTCAAATCACTTAAACATACTAAAGATGTAGTTTTTGCATACTAAACATACTAAAGATGCATAAAGTTTTTTGTGAGGATTAGGTTTAGGGGTAGGTTTAGGTTTAGGGGATATAATCTATAGTTTGTACAGTATAAAAATCATTATGTCTATGGAGAGTCCTCATAAGAATAGCTGCACCAACGTGTGTGTGTGTGTGTGTGTGTGTGTGTGTGTGTTCTGCATTGTGAATGTGTTTTCGTCTCAACCCTTCATTTCTGAGTGTGCATGTTTAGCATTGTGGCTGATTTAATGGTTTTATTTGACAAATGCAAAAAAATAAAATAAAATAAAATAAAGGTTCTGTGTTTTTGTCTCACCAGTTCATGTTTGTGTGTTAAGTGTGTATGTGAGTGGGTGTGTATGTTTTGAACTGAGGATGTTTTAGAGTCTAACCCGGTGTGGTTTTATTCTGCATTGTGGCTGATTTATTGAATGTATTTGACAGATAAATACAATTGCTCTGTTTTTTGTTTTTTTTGGTCTTTCCCATTCATTTTCAAGGGTCTGTCAATTTTGATAAAGCATACCAAAGGTGTCTTTATTTATTTATTTATTTTTTGTGACCACTTACACATCAAATCAAGCCCCTTTTTTATGTTCAGATGGCAAATGGAGGAAAAGTCACCAAGTTTTGTACTGCTCAGATAAAGGAAACCATTTTTAGTACATTTTTCAAATGTATTTTGGTCAAAAAATGACCGAATGCCATAGGTGAGTTAAGCTCGCTGGAATCTTAATGGAGAAATAGATCAGGAATTGTAAGATTGCTAAGGATAATAACCTAATAACAGTTGTTCAATTATTCTGAGTTAATAATAGGTCCAGAAAAAACACTGAGAATTTTCCAGTTAGCAAGGCCAGCTTGGGTTTTCATATAGTAGCCTAGTGTAATAATCGAAGACATCTCTGTAATGGCTTACAAATAGCAGCAGTTAAGCCCATTATGTTTTCAGAAATGTCCCCAACACAGGGAGTCACCATAATCAGTTGCAAAGGGCCTTTGTTGCTAAAACAGCCTGTCCTCCTGAAATAAAAGAACATTGATCTTAAATTGTCTGGGTGGAGTCCAGGGACCCAATTACATAGTCTCCTTAATGAGTGTCTGTGTCTAAATTACATCTATTACATTATGTCTTCATGAAAACACTATGTTCTTTGTGATAGAGGGACAGTGTAGCACCTAACCAGGAACAATGTGAAATGTTTCCAGTGACAAGTGATTTTTCTGTTCTTAGCAAAAATGATGCAACACAATCACAGCTATGTGGAACGGGCTTTTGGAGCAATTACATTTTACTGAGGGGCAGGGCTACTTAGAGCAACGGAACAGAAATAGTACCAAATGACCAACATGATATCCGGTCGCTTGTGGCACTCGTGGCTGGTTAGGACAAAAACTCAAATTTACATAGAGATGTAGCTTTTATTGTATTTTTTATTTTATTTTTTTATTTTTTTTTTTTTTTTTGATCACATTGCATGTGGTTGTAACATATTTGGTTAATATACAGTCATGTAGAGCAGGATTTTGTACCAATGAGATGTTGCTTTGGACAGGGCTACCCAGCGCAAAATGACCTCGTTGCATGGCGTGACTGTAGCAACATTTTAGCAAAATTATATTCATTCATGGTTCATTACATGCATCGCTGCAGTTCTGAGGTTAGTGGTGCACTCAGTAACTTTTGTCTTTGTATCATTGTGGACTTGCGCTTACACCTAGGGGCGTGGAGGCAGTATAATTTAAAATCAATAGTTTTCAGCTACTGATGCAATTGTAGAAATTTTGTATTCGCAGTCAGCCATTATTACTTAAATCCACGAGTGAAAGTGTCCTATAACAGAAAGGGTTACTGAGATTGAGTAGTTTTCAGCTAGTCATGTGATTCTAACATGGCAGCGCCCATGAGCAGACCCTCTCCATGTAGAATAAAACAGCTTTTATAAGGATACAGATATGACTGGAGTCTTCAACTCATGTCAGTGCTCATAATATTACACATAGGTTTCAAAATTACTATTAATTTCCTTATGAGTAAAACTTTTTAATGAGGAAACAATTACTGAATGCACCTTCTTTTAGCGCCACACTGGACATTTAAGTACACCGTGTGGTGCTAAAAGAGAATCTAATGTTCTCCCGAACATGTTAGATTTTAAGATTAATGCTTTGAATTTTTAATCAATGAAACCATACTCCCTAACCTAAACCAAACTGATAGTTTCATAAAAAGCAAATATGTGCAACTATGCCATTTTGTGGTATTTCTATGACACTTTCCGCTCGTGTGTCGACACTTGTACCCCAGTCCTTCGTATCACAATTGCAACACTTAATCAGTTTAACTGCCCAGCAAATTAATCACTCTTGAACAAGCTTGTAAAGGTTGTTTATTTAATGCAAATGTTAAGATCTGTCGTATACTGTAAGTCATGCACTATACTAAAAGGGTTTATATAATAGCATTGTGTGAAGAACAGGGTGAAAAGTGTTTAAGAACTGATATTTTGCAGATTTATTTGTGAAAAAAAAAAAAAAGTCGTTGCTGTTGTAGCACCTCTAGTGTTCATTTCACCAGGAAACTGCACGATATGTACACGTAAAAATTATTTTGCAAAAGTGTAGGTATAGTAACGTGATTCTAAGACCAGGCTGTTTTTCGTCGCGATAAACAATTTTTTCAGTCGGTTTCTATTACAGCACAAAATAGAAGACGGTGTGAGACCATGTGACAAAACGTCATTGTTGCTTGTTGTGAAAAATACTAATACTTAACTGACAGAAATGAAATCGCTGGTGGTCACAGAGCTGTTTTGCTGTAGATTACTACTAGGCATTCGAACTTGACCATTTTATTCAACTGTATCAGGCAGTGAATCACATGAGCTTCACTGTCTGCACTCCCATTGGCAGTCACCCATCGCTGCTCATTTACATAAAATTGAGCACTGCTTAACTGTTGCATTGCCAACAATTACTGCCACCCCTGTTGCTGCTAATCTCTAATTGAAAATAAATTTGATGGTGCCATTTGCTGTCAGTGTGAACGTCCCTATAGTATAGAAGGACGTTTATCGCTTCTCACTTTATCATGGTTAAATTATGGTTTTCATCTGAAGATTCTTCTGTCACTGTTGTGCAAAACCAGCACCCCAGTCCATATAGCAGTCTCCATACACCTAACACAATCCCTGGGTGTTGTTTTAGTATGAGGTTTCACCTTCTCTTCCCCTCCAACCTTTCATAATTCGAATTTAATTAATTTTGTGGGAGAGATGGAAAGTACTGAGAGTAATTCTAAGACCTGTGTTTTTATCTGTGTGGGTTGCTGGAATACCCAGGGGCTCTGCTACAGTGCCGAGAGTCAAGAAGAATGCTAATAATTCTAAAAGGCTTACAGTTGGCCGACAGTAGCCATGGCAATGCTTCCCGTACAAAGGAGGTCTTTTAAAGAGGCAGAGGGGAGTTCTCATCATCTCAGTGGTGCTGTGATATTGCGAAAGGGCATTTTCCACTTTCCCCTGAGCTGTTTGTTATAGGATTAGGTGCCGCCCATAGTGATCTATACCATTCCGAGATTATGGGCTCTCTGCTAATAGTGTTTTAATAAAGTACAAGCTATGAACCCGCTGTCTTTACAAGAGAGGAACTTTACCAGCTTAGATTCAAGTTGCATGTAAATGCACGGTAGATTAAAACACTTTCTCAGGAGAGGTCTCTCTCCAAAACTCTTGAGACTATACTGAAAATCTAAGAATCAAAATCTAATTGGAAATACACAAAGTTGTAGGGTTTTGTTCTCTGAAAAATGTATGTGTGAATGGTGAGCTTTTAAATTTGAGTGTGAAAAATTGCAGGCGGCAGCCCAAAAATGCACCAGACTAATCAATGTAAGCAAATGTGTGACCATGATCAGGTTAACTTTGTACAAAAGGTCAGATTACCTTGCTGTCATGGAAGCACACATGATGCTCTTTGGAACATTCTGAGATCATGCTGGGATAACATGGATCAAAGATTAAAGCAAGAGAGGGACATACCAAATACCTAGAAACACTGAAATTCATGTTACTTTTTCAATTCAACCTTTCACTCAAAATGTCATGCCAATATAGCATGTAATACAATTACTAAATAAGAATTAAATATTAAATAAGAAAAATTGAAAATAGAAGCATTTTCACTAGTGCTCTCAGACTTTTGCATCCCACTGTAAGTTTTGCTTTCCATGTGTATGGAAAGGAGAAACCAAATGTAAACAGCAGGATGTGTGTGCTAGATTGCTCTCTTAAGAATAAGTGCATTGCATGTTTTACTGTATCATTTTAATTTTAACTGCAGCTCTGAGAGTTAGTTACATGTACAGATGAATAACAGCTTTCATCTCAGTACTATGCGGCCATTTCAGCTGTCACAGCATGCAAAGGCCATGACAAGTACAAGCATAAAGAAATATGTGTAGCAAAATACACATATCTCTTCCACTCTGTTTGTGCAGACCTTGTGATTTTGATTATTTTCTGTTTTCATTCAGTCATCCTTTTGGAAAGAACATTGTGTCCTCTTGTTGGGTGGAGTGTTCACAGCGCGTGCCTCTAAACCATCATTCCAGAAGGAGGCCTTGTGAAGTTTCTTCTTAAGATATCTTGTCCAGTACAAGAAAAGCATGTCTAATTAAATCTTATTATTTCACGTATACCTATTATAATGTCATTAAAAACACCCAACTGTCATACTGGTGGAAATGGAGGGGGAATGACAAAAATCGTATCCAGTTTCACGGTATGAGTAATTTATATCTCAGTAACAGTATGACAATATGATTATATTTGCTGGAAATTCAACTCAAAAATGATATATTAAATATAGGTTTGTCAATCAATTAAAATGTTTAATAGAATTATTACATGACATGCCGATTAATTATTTTCTGGAATACTTTCATTACGGAATTTACGTAATGCAGTGAATGCAATACTTTTAGAATAAAAGGTACCTCATCTCATTTGCTTATTTTCTTGTTATATATTTATACATGCATCGTGATGGGAGCAAAATAATTTGCTATTATTCAAATAATTGATAAGTCTGGCATTAGTCAAGTCAATGAAAAATATGATAGCTTGAGCTACATTTGAAGCTGTTGCAATATAGCCGATATAAACACACCTGTGACTGCATATTTCTTCTATACTAATGAAGCTAGCAATTAAATATTACTAATGCAGTTAGTAAGGTCGTGATGTGTAAAAACTAAATTGCTCCCATTATAATCAGTCAAGCTATTTTCAGCTGTTTCTGCAAGGTCCAATTTTCTTTATATGTTGCCTTAGTTATAATGCCATATGAACGGTTTAGCAGATCTGTTGCACATACCATTATATTGCCTAGCCCTACTAGTAAGCAACTAGCAAACATAAAGAACTGCATTTCTCTGTTGTTGCCAAGGTGGAT
This sequence comes from Myxocyprinus asiaticus, assembly GCF_019703515.2. Lineage (NCBI taxonomy): Eukaryota > Metazoa > Chordata > Actinopteri > Cypriniformes > Catostomidae > Myxocyprinus > Myxocyprinus asiaticus. Next base: position 37,941,819 of record NC_059357.1, on the reverse strand, counting down.
GGGGACAAATAGAACTTAACCTTCACTAAATGTTCCAGTTTTGTGGTGTAGCTTGCATGCATACTGATATTCTTTTGCATACCAAAATTATGATTTCCATATGGAACATTAATTTTTCATTTGCTCTGTTTATTTCTGCAGTTTCTAATAAGAACCGTCTCTTCTGTATCTCATTAAATGCAAGGGTTGGACAATGAGTCATAAATTCAGCCCTGCTGGACACTGCCCTAGGTAACTGCATATGTGGGGCCCTTTATAAAATTGTTATAAATTTATGGGGTGTTTAATTATACCCAGGTGGACCTATACCATCAATACCTGGAGTTCTTAACACCTGGTGGGAGAGAAATGACAGCATGCGCTCATTAGTGCCTCACTGCCAAAGACTGGTTGGCAAGACTTTAGTGATAATGACCAGGATTTAATGGAGAGAAGCTGTGGAGGGTCTACAGTTAATGGACCATGGGTCTAGTTAAAGCTGAAGTGTGTAATTTTTTTCTATGTTAAAATGCGTTCTCCTATTCCAGCTTAATATGCAATGACAACTAAAAGTAAACCATTTGTAGACTGATTTCCTCAAAGTGTAAACACTAGCTGTGTGACCAGTGTTCGATATAATCTGATTACAAAGTAATTATTTACTGTAATCTAATTATTTTTAGGTGCTTTTTAAGTACATTACTTGGGTTAACACATATTTCTTAAATAATATTGTAGACAATTTTATAATAATTTTATAATAATAATTATTAATATTGTAATAATTCTAAAATTATAATATAATAAAAAAAAAATAATGTTTGTATGTACATTTGTGTTTCTGTGACAGATGAAGGGACTATGACAATAAACAAGGAAGAAATATAGACATTATTTTGAATTATCGAGTTGTTAGAAAGTAACTTAAAAGTAATTTGTGATTACTTTACCATGAAGTAACCAGTAAAGTACTGGTACCACTTCAGAGAAGTAAATTGTAGTGGGTTACTGTTTTTGAGTAACTTACCCAACATTGTCTGTGACACTATTGAAACATTGTTCCATTTGTTTGAGCACCCCAAGCTGCCTGACACAACAACATGGGTTTAACCAATGGCCTGAGTTTGGAGCAGGACCGTCTGTTTGGCCCGACCAATGGAAGATGGGGGAGTGTTCAGGAAGAAACCTATTGAAAACAATAGTGGAAAGTGTTTCCATTAGGTGACACAGAAATGACACACTTTTCGTTTTAAGGTAGCTACTTTGTTGAGAAAGTATTCTTGGGGAAATGCAGACGGATTTCCTAGGAACATCTGTGACAGATTTTTTTTTTTTTTGGTCTGCTAAATTCGTTCCATGTTTTACAAATATCCGAACCTCAGTGGACAAAGCAGGAACTACAGTTGTGCACATCTGCAACAGTACTTAGACCAAAACTACGTTCTTTTACTTCTTTGAATGAATGGGACGTGAAAGCACATCGCGTTTGATTTTCAGAAGCATTCGAGTAGCAATTACATTAATATACTCCAAACCCAACAATTAGTGAGACCAAAACAGTGTTCTTTTACTTAATTTTTGCAAGTGTAGTATCTCACTAGCCAGACATCAAAAGAGATATGATGTTGAAAGTGCAGCGCGGACGATTTTAAGGGCATGAACATTCACTGCATGGCGACACTCCCATAATTCTGCACATCAGGTCCTATTTTGGGTGGTGGAAAAACCTTGTCAATTAAACGTAGATTTTTTGTGTGTGTGTGTGTGTGATCACAATGCACATCAAAAATATTTTTACCCATTTTAGAAAAATACAGTATCAAAGTATTGCCTTATCTCATTGTTTTGATAAGACATAGCAACTGTATCCACTAATGAACTTTCAAAAAGGCCAGAAAAAAGGAAACAAAATTATCTCACACAGACAAAGGAACCATTTTATTAAAGAGATAAATTTCAAAAACATGAAAAACTAGCTGTGACAACTTAGAGAGAACTGTGACTTCATAATGCTGCTGTTATAAAAACTAATGAACCAATGTTTGTTTTGAGATAAGGATTTCTGTTTTAAAAAGAATCTTGTTCTAAGATCTCATGCCATGTGTGCGGTGGAAAGAGGATCCAAGGAAATGTTTTGCTCTCACAGGCTGAAAGAAAAAATATATGTGAAATCCTTGCCCGTTCATCATCATGCTATCATCTATCGGAGCTAGCGGCCTCTGCTTGCAGCTCAACATTCGTCAAACCAGAGATTTAAATGCCAAAAACGTGGCGCTCTCCTAGATAAACATCTATGGACTTCCACAGATATTTCATTTTTGAAAAATATAGAGGCTCAAGAAAGGGTATCTCTCTGCGAAAATAGCCAAATAATGTAATTATATGATTGAAATAGCAGATATATTGTAATTATACGCTTACAGTAGAAATAGCAGAGATGCTATAATTATGATTATGACAGCTGATGCGGTCATTCTCCAGGAAACCACAATCCTTATATCTTTCCAAAAGGCCTTAATGAACAGTTTGTGAGGCATGCGTTCCCTGCCTCAGAAATTGCCACGTTGTTGTTAGGAATTATAGTAATTTGGGGACGGAGGCTGCTGGATCACGGCAGGAATGTGGGCTAATTGCTAAGTCATGTGCTTTTATAGACCACAGGTTAATGGGCAGGCCGTTTTTATATAGCGCGTGCTGGACACCTATAGATTATGTTGCTAATTAACTAGAGAGGTCAGACTTGGTTACTGTCATGTGGTTGATGATTTCGAACCTAGAATAGGTAATGAGGTCATGTGTTAGCTTAATTGTAATGTTTTAGCTTTGTTTGTTTTTTTAGGTTAGCAATGGATGCATTGTGTACATAACCTTTTGTTTGCTTCTCTTTATTTGTATTTGACATGAAATAATTTTGGGAAGTAATGTCCTACATTGTGACATGATACTTAAACTCCATTTAGTTTAGACAGCGTTTTGCTAATTCTATTATTAGGGGCTAAGCACCAAAGGTGCTGTGACACCTATTGTATCTGTTGGTTTTCTAATTATTATTATTCTGGCTAGGTGTCTATGGCAGCCCATAGAACCGTTCGTAGGAAAATGATGAAATTTGGCACACTGATAGGGGTAGCAAATTTGGGACCTATAGGACAAACTCTATAGTGCCACCACCAATTTAATAATTCACTTTTCTTTTGCGCATATCTTTTGAACCGTTTGTCCTAGAGACATAACTCTTTTTTTTGTCAGATCACTCTCCTCCTGATGATTCCTAAGGACCCCTTTAAAACTCCGCTCATTACAGTGGCCACCATCTTGTATTATGATGTTTACAGTTTAAACGTTTTATGTCCTTCAAACTTAGTCCGATTTTCCCAAACAATGGCTCAAAATAATATCCAGAGTGAGCCACACAGAAATGACATACAGAATTTTGCCTTGGTTTAAAAGTTACGCCATTGTGAAGTTAACGAGGTAGGCATGAAAATGGATTTGAGGCTGTATCTCGGTAGCGTTTTGTCCTATCGAAACGAAAGTTGGTATGCTTCATCAGCACCATGATCTGAGGGTACGTGCAAAGTTTGGAGACAGCACCACCTATGCGTCAAGAAATTAGATTTGTTTTTATTTTTGCCCATAACTTTTGATCCGTATATCCTAAAATTAAACCCTTGGTGTCTTTGGATTCCTTAGGTCAAGCAGATTTCAATTTAAAAAAGATTCCCATATCGGCCTCTCCGTCATCTTGAATTTTATTAAAAAGTTATATATCTTGTAAAAGCATTGTTGCATTTAAATGAAAATTGGTACGCATCATTGACAACATGTCCTGAGGATACCTTAGCAGTTTGGAGACAGCGCCATGTAGTGGTAAAAATGTTTAGTCAAATTAAACAAAACTTTTTATGTATCATTGCTTCCTTAATGTCAGTCTTCAGAAAAATGGCAGTGAGAAATTTCTAAATAGTGTATGTATATATATATATATATATATATATATATATATATATATATATATATATATATATATATATATATATATATACTTTTTTTTTTTTTTTCCAAAACCTGCTGACTCTTAGTTTGGTATGTCTCTTTTGGTGACTGTTAGTTCTGTGGCTGTGTGGTGCTGTGGAAAGTGTGCAGAAATGTGAAACAGAGAGGCATGGATTTAATCCTTTCCTGAGGCGTTTTGCAAAGTGGTATCAGTTTTCTTTGTGTGTCGTATTCTGTATATTTGTTAAACACAATGCTTGGCGTTTCGTTAATGCTGGTGCAGCTATATTTATTATTATATTTATTCTTCATGCAGTTTTATGACGTTTGATGAATTGAGGGACTACATGGAATATTTGTACTTTTGAAAATTCATCAGTAACACTTTACAATAAGGTTGTTTGATAAAGTAACAATAAAATGATCTTGGTTAATGTTAATTTCATTAAATACCAACACATCTGCAAAGTGAAAAGTTGTATATGTTAACATTAGTTAATACATTATGAACTAACATTAACTAACATTGAAAAATAGAATATTCCTAAATTAAATTCTGTAAACAAAAAAAATATATATTTTTTTTTTTATTGTTAGTGTATGATATCTAATGCATTAATTAATGTTAATGAATAATACCTTATTGTAAAGTGTTACCAGTTCATTGTCACCCATGTATTTTCAAGTTAACAGACATTTCAGATCTGTGATACATTTTACATCAGAGTCAGTATGCCTTGTGTCGTAACAAGACTGCCATTAGTCAGTTCATAGACATGTCTTTTGTTTGCATTTTAGCTCGTAAGGTCTATCTTATCACTTTAAATTAGATTAGTTACTGAGTCCTGTTCTGGTCTATGAATTATGTGACTTCCTGTGTCTCTGTGTTCTCTTTGAGCCATCAGTCTGTGAACATGCTTGTGATAAAGAAGACTGCCCCCAATTAGCCTCTCATTTCCGTATCACACTCTCTGCTTGGAAAAGGCATGAAATACACTTTATACGAGTACACAAAGTCGAATGTTCGTGGTGCGTGATCCTATTGAACACAATGTTCGACCTACTGTGGAGGTAACAAACCTTAGCACTCAAAGGGGAAACATGTTACCTTCACCTGTCCATGCTATTAAAATGGATGTATTATGTAGCTAGCTATTATTAAGCAATACTGCACAAGTTAAAGTGCTGTTGTACTGAATATCAGCACAACTGGGATTGGCCGTAGGCCTGAGGCTGCAGATAATCATAGCTTTGGTAATATTCAGTACAACAGCATCATTGAGATTGTGATACTGCTTTTATACAGCCTTTCTATAAAACAAAAAAGTTAATATCAAGTAACTTTAAGACAGGATATTGCCAGATATTTTGTGTATTTATGTTAGATATTTTTTTAAATGGTTCCAAACAAAGCCAAATCAGGATCAACCATTTCTTTTCTGAGCTGCAGCTAGTGAGCACAGACAAGCGAAGTGATACAAACATTGAAGCGAATGAGATTAGTTGACTTGAAAGAGAAAACCAACCATAGAAGAAGATTAACAAAGAAGTTTATGCTAACAAATGCTATAGGGCTCCTTTGAGCAACACAGAGAATGTGTTCTCTTTTTATCTGCTTTGCTATAAAAGGCAGGAGGATGCAGGCCAACTCTGTGGTCGGATGACCCAAGGGCTTACAGGATATGACTCAGTAGATTAGGGGCTGCAAAGCAGTGTACTTTTAGCCTCGAGGGCCACACTGTTTTCTAATATATTTATTAAATAGGATTTTAATAAACAATTTAGTAGACTATATGTACAGTAATATATGTTATTAACAAGAATAAATAAAAGCTCTTTTTCAGGGAATATATAAATATATAGCTTAATTCTTGTAAAAATGTGGTTTCTTTGAAAAAATAAATAAAAATACATCTAACTGTGATATATACAATGAGCAAATCTAGGCTTATATGTTTTTTTTTTTTTTTTTTGCCTGGCGTCGACCTAATGTTCGAAACTTTGCAAGTGTAAGCCAGTAAAATATTTTTGGAGCAATAAATCAGTGTATGGACACTTTCCATTTTTCTTCAATGATTGCATTGTGTCTTGCACCTGTGCCTAATTTGGGTTGGATGTGCATACCTTTTTTATTTTCATTGGTTTTTTTTTTAAAAATTTAAATTTTTTTTAAAGAACCACATTTTTACAAGAATTAAGCTATATACTGAAGTAAAATGCACCACAAACCCCCCCCACCCCCCCAAAAAAAACCATTTATTTAACAAGACAAATATATTTAATACTAGCTCCAGAACTGCTTCATTAATGAGAAATCATTACCATCTATTATTATCATCTTTTAGGGTTTTGTTTACGTAAGTAATGAAAATCACTAATAATTAAGCATTTAGGAGACTACGTCTCAGTGCTGTTTTTGAAGGATAAACGTTTCTCCTGTTACCACTCTTTGCAACGAGTATCCCTCTGTTGAGCTCTTCAAAAGGGTTTGTCACCCGACACCCATTGACTTGCACTGTGAGACAAGTTTTCTGTTTCTTTTACTCAGTAACTATACAGCATTTCATATATGCTTTTGAAAACGGACCCATCAAAAAACACATTTAATATATTTTATTTAATGACAACATCACGTGGGACACAAAAAGAAGGTTCGAAGGCCAGATGCAGCCTGTTCAGGCCATCGGGGTACACTGAACTAAATGAGTGCATTTCAAGCACACCAATACGCTAATAATACCAATACGCAAAAATCAGCATATAAAAAAAGAAAAATAAACAACAACACAAGAAAACCACATTTAAGTGGCATTGGAAATCATTGGATTATTCTCTGCTTTTGATGTCAAAACGTAAACAGGCATGCACACAACACTTTGCGCACATCGGATAAGCTGGTAAAAACGTCGGTAAAGGTGTTTACATGCAACGCAAAATCGGGGTAATAGGCAAAACTCTACCTGGTTGATATTTTTTTGCTTAAATGGCATTCCTTTATCAGGGTGTGGTCTTGAACGGTTTAAGGCGTTTACTTGACTTTACACGTTGTTGGTTTATTGAGCATAATCGGTGTTCATGCAAATGCACCCTCTGTCACATTCTGATGTTCGGGTTGAACAACGATTGAACGTCCTGACCACACCTGCATATTTTTATGCATTGAGTTGCTGCCACATGATTGGCTAATTGGATGTTTGCATTAATGAGCAGGTGTACCTTATACAGTATAGTGGCCTCCGAGTGTCTATTTTAATGCTGTACTTTTAATTTACTCTTTTTGAATTGCTGTCCCATCAGACCACATAATGTGACTCTGGAGTCTGGTTTCAACCTGAAAATTACAGGCCTCTCTTGGCATTTACTCAAAACTTTGGCAGCTTCCTGCATAGCCAAAAACGCTCAGATTGACCAACTTCATCCCGATCCAATGTGCAGTTGTCCATGAACTCACCCTGTGATTGGCATTGAGAATATTGTTTGCGTTATCTCAGGACTTTTACTCCAGTGGTGTTTGTCCCTTGCCTAACATAACCTTCGTCATTTTTGTAATATGACCAGGGATTTTCGTCAACTTAACCTCTTTGGTGATAGCGTTTGGCTCGGCAGGGCTTTAGGGGGCTGTGTTTTTGGGGTGACCTCATAGGTATGGCTCAGAATTCAAGGCCTGAGTCTGGCTCCTGTCCAGAATTAGCTCATCACTGAAAGATCAGCCAGCTGGTGATGGGGCCATTGCTCTCCTGACCCTAGTCTGCTCTGCTTATCCTCTGGAGTGTGTTCAGTCTTTTTGAGAGCACAGTGTCAGCCTTCATGCTCTTCCCACCCAACTTACAGCGTCTGCTTCTCGCTGGGCTAACGGCTGCCGGATGGACTCTCGGCGCCTGGCTGAGCAGCAGTACAGTCACACAACTGCATTGCGTCCAGTGGAGGGTGGAGGGCTAGTTTGCTCTGGCCTAATGCCAGCACTGTGCAGCCAGAAACAAGGGTCAATCCAACTTTCGGGGTGGTCCACTGAGGAACTGAGACTGTGTTGTCCTCCATCACATAATAGGAGGAAGTTGTGCTTTGCTTTTGTGGCATTTGTCTAAGTTGCAGTGAAGCCCCTTTCATGGTAAGTTCACTCTATCTATTTGTCTAGACTTCCCCTGCATCTTGGGACTAGGAGCGCTGACGGAATGCCATGCATCATAATTTTGATTCCGACACATCCAATGAAGATGAATGAGGCAGTTCTGGTATTACATTGTATGTGGATTTGACAGTGTGCTGTGGTATGTCTGCTGCAGAGAGCTATGGAATTACTCCTATTGTATCTTAACGGCCATCAGGAATCTAAGGTCGGACTTTTGAATTTGGATACCACTGCGTTCACATGAAGATCTCGCGGCCAAATCAATGTGAAGTCAAAGGTCTCTGCACTCCAGATCAGCGCACTGCATCATGCAGAGATGGGCTCTATAGTGGAGGGGGCTTCGGATAATGTAGTTAGGGCCTGTGTGATTCCATTAGTCAATGTTATTCTGGATCTCGGCCTCAGCTCAAAGTAACCAACTCAACCTGGAGCCAATCAACTGGAGGCGGACATGTGCGGGGCCAGCCAGGGGTCAGCCTCAGCCACAGAGCTGTATCTCCTTTCTCCCTTGTACCCTCTCCTGCCCGCACTCTGCATTTGGATCTCATTATGCAATTCCTTCAGAATTCTCTGATAATTAAAAAGAAGATCTTGTGTAGATTAACTGCCGTTCCTTTGGATCTGGCTGAGCCAATCCAAACAGGTACACGGAGGCCTACACTGGGCCAAGAGGGGTCAGTGACAGGGCTCCTCACAATCTGGGACTGTTGGTCGGACCTGGACACCACAGCTGGACCCACGGAATTAGTTACTCTAGGGTCAAGCACAAACCCTGATTGTATGTCAAATGCAAGTCACATACACCCGTACAGCTTGTCAGATTCATTTTCTAGCACTCCATAAAATTTCCTTTGACAAAGCTGACCTTTTACTACAACTTTTATGGCAAAAATATTTTGTTTACTTACCACATTTCATTCTGTTTATTTAGTTTGAAATGCTTTTGTAGACTTCCATTTGAAAGATAAAAAATTTGAAATAAAATTTAATGACATAACACTCTTTAGATGTCATTAGTTTAATAGTTTTACCCATAAATCATTGAAAGAAAGCTCCAGATGTTAAAGCTTTTCCTTCACTGAAAATTTATTAAGGACGTTTTTCCTCCCCATAAAACCCTTTGCATTTACAGACTTTGGGTAGAATTGTATTATTAAGGAAATTACAGGCCTGCTTGCTGTTTTTCTCAAAAGTCTTAAAGAAACTCTCTTCTACCATAAGCACTGTTCTGATTTCTCCAAGAATTCAGAGTTCTGTGACCAGTGTATGGTCAGATATGTCAGTATGAGTTTTCCACTCTAAAGTTTTATTCGATTTAGTAGTGCTTTGGCATCATCATTGGTCAATGGTCTTACTGTGGAGAGTGCAGTCATCAGTGTGTTGTTGTCCTGATGTATCTATTCTGCTTTATTAATTTTTCATTTAGCTGATGGTTGTAGTCAAGTGACCAGATTTTTAAACACTAGGCTACACCACCCACACTCTTCACTAAAATGAATGAAAATATAGCTACAAATTAAACAGTTCCTCTGCTGTTTTAACATTGAAAACATTGTGATCTGTGCTCCTAAAGCATGTGATGAAGCCATGACTGCCGAATAGGTGTAAACAAGGGACACAACCTTATCCAAAGGGGTTGAGGCAAAAAAAAAGCTGTTTTAGGCCACTGAACTTGTGATCAAAAACAAATGGAAAGGGCCCTCAAGGGCCCCAGGACTGAGACAGGGATTGAAACGCACGTCACAGGACACCCAAATTAGATTATCTTCCTTGTGTTCGAACCTTTGTTTGTGTTTTTGCACTCCACAATGTTTCGTTATAACTTTCTGTCATATGATGGGTATCCAGTCTTGTCTGGTTAACCTCAGGGACTGCATCTGTGTGTCAAAGACACTGATTACCTGACCCGACTCTGGTTTGAGCTGGCCGCCTGTACCACCGCACTCTGGTTATTCTTTATCAAATGCTTCTTGTGTTCTTTAATAAGTGCCCAAATTACAGACTGAGTATATTTATTTTCAGGTATTGGAACTAAGCACAAAGGTCTCATTCTATCATTCTATGTATTCTCTTACTATTGCTCTGCTACTCTCAGGACTGACTGCCCGCAGACATTAGCAGAGACTGCTGCAACGTTATTTGAAAGATTTTTAACATTAGTTGGGTTTCGCTCCAAATGTTTTGCCTTTTTATAATCACATTTCTAAAAATGTTACTAAAGAAAATGCTAATCGTTGCACGTTTCCATAAACTACGTCATGCGCATTATCTTGAGGAAGTCCGCCTTGTCATGGTGGAATGCTTTTTGTAATTTAAATACTTTGTATATTGTCAAGTGGTCTTTGTCATGTAAATGGTCAAAAACGTTTGCCAAAAAAAAAATTTTTTTTAAAAATGAGCAAAAAAAAACATTTCATGATGGAGTAGCTGAATGACCTCCTTGCTTCGGGAGAATTGTATTTGCGCTGTTTGAGCAATTGCACATTGTTTTATTAAATGCTGCCAGGAGACACCACAGAATAAGTATTATATCTGATATAATGAGGGCTGAAATGCTATACTCATATGCCGCCATATGTGTATACCTGGGAGCGCCTCTGCTCAAACTGTTCTGGCTGATTGTGAAGAACCTCTTTAATGTCCAGATGTGGGTTAAACACATATGAATGTCAAGGTCTATGTCTGAAGAATTGTGTGCCAAGGTCACACTTTCAATAACATGCACAAATTATTTATTTGCGAATAAACTGTTACCATCACCTTAATGCACATTTGACCTATAAAAAAACTCTAGAAAATCCACCTCTAACTCGCCCATTTTGCATATCAAGGTTTTCTTAAACACAAATGAAAAATGTGCATAAAAATAGCTGTTCAGAAACCCAGCAATTGTCTATAGAGTGTAACAGTATGATTCCGGAAGTCAAAAAAAAATCCTTTCATTTTCTCCATTTTCTCTTTCAAGACAGACCTACTATGATGGGTTTTCCTTCATAGAGAATTATGAGGCCGCCTCTGTCAAATATCGTGCCGCCACTGACTGTCGACGATACTCTGGCAGGCAGTCACGTGCACAGATAGACCCCAAGTGGTGCTCAAGCACCCGCCCTCTTTCACTAGATAAGTGCACTTTTTGCAAGTCATTTCTTATTTTTTAATTTATATTTTAGTTTTTATTTAATTTTGGCCCTTGGCATCAATTCTCAATTAAACGTGTGCCCGACATCTGCATTTAAGTTGTAATTCTGCGAGACGACACGAGCCCCTGCCCCTCCCCCTCTTTGACATTCTTTGTCACAGCCTCCACACAACATCGAAGTCAACCTGACCAGCCTTCATTTGTGACAGCCAGGTAAGGATAATGTTTGCTCTAAACTTCAACATTGTTTGCCACTTCTGTGAAATTAAACCACTATAAAAAAATCTCCATAGAGCCAACAGAACTCAGGCAATAGCCCTCCATTAAGCTTAACAACAAGCAAGCTAATCAGGCGTTGGCTCAAAATGGCATCGTGCAGTGTCGGAAATGCCCCCAGAATTCAATATTTGAATTGCTCCAGTTTGAGTTGTTTTTTTATATTGATAACATAACATAGTCAATCCTCTGTGGTCACCGGAGGCGCCAGTGCGATCACCTGACTTTTTTTGGTCATACAGATAAGAGTAAGACATCATTCGAAACTATAAAGGGTTTACTTTTATTTGTGTTCACTCACAATAACAGCAAAAGTTTGTGGTTTTGTAAAATAAAGAAATCATACAGGATGCACTTTCTGCCGTCTCATTCTCCGTGAACTTCTGTCTGGAGCGCTTCACGAAAATGAACCGAAACTCAGCGTATACTTGCCTTGCAGACATGAGAAATATGTCTGTAGAAAGCTTGAATTGTCTACTTTTAAATGAACCAATTTAAATCGAAAACAAATATTCTCTGATTGTGTAATCCATATGAAACCAATGAGAGGTACAGTCTTTCCCGTTTGAGCTCATTATTGTATTATTTTTGGAAGACACGCTGTGAATTTACCTCAGAAGAGCGTGATCTGATATGGCCTTTCTAACACAAAAAGTGTCCCACAAAAGTTAATTTTGTGAGTGAAAACTGGAGTCTACAAAATCTATTATGTGTTTCATGGCCTTATTTCAGTGACTTAAAAATTACTAATCACGCATAATCTTGATTTTCTCAAAAATGCAAACATGTATATCTCATGTTTGGGGGCTCTTATGTTACAACACTGCTGAGAAAGTGATGCAGTTTATTTATTCATTTTGTTAATTATTCATGCTTGACCTGATGACTACAATCATGTCAACTGTATCTGGGCAAAATTTTGTATCATTATCTCAAAGCAAGTTATGGCATTTGGAACCAAGGTAGCCTTTTTTATCAAAAGTACAAAAAACTCTCCAAACAAGTGATCTGAGCGTTTTAATGAACCTAAGAACTACTTACATTTGTAAATGCCACAATAAACCAGAAACATAATTACATAGAATAAGTAACAAGTAATAAGATCCAGCACTGTTTCAGTTGTGCGCATGGTAAATCAAGACCTGTCAGTCTAAGCGATCAGTCCAATCCAAGCTGTAAAACAGTGGCCGATTGTTCTTTACACATCATCCCTTCCCACCATACCCACCCACATACCTGAGATCAGAGATTATCTTATTATCGGTTTAAGAGGTTAATCAAGTTTACTGTTTGTTAACTATAAATGAACACATTATGCTGTATGCTGTAAAATTGATAATTGTTATTTTCTTCAATCATCTAATTATTAGAACACCTAAAATATGTTGCTTGTAAGTGTTTGCTTCAGCCAGTGGAAGGCATGGTACAAGTGTGCACATGATCAGGATGGTACCACCTCTGCCTCATTTTGAGCCAGGAAAACCCTGTATGAGTTCTGATGTTGTCACTCAATGGTATATGCTTCTGCTGAAGTCATTAGTCTGTGTCTTAATTTTTTTTTAAACTGTGTTTTATACACTGATCTATAATATAGAACTGAATGGCTGATGACGTCATAACATTGAAGCCACTGCGCCACCATATTTGTATGCCCAAACATTCCAGTGTGCCTATTGGCTTATTATGAACACGTTTTATTTCAAAGAGTATACAGTACATGTAAGGGAAACACACAGTACGAGGGAAGGAGGACACTGGGGCAGGATGTTTCAGGTCTTGGGTGAGCTTTTAATCACAAACTTTGGGGTAACACAGTCACAACTGGCACAGTAACTTCTTCAGCTTCACAAACTCTTTAGTATCACAAGCTCCTAGTCACAGCCTCTTAATCAAAACAAAGTCTTTATCACCACTCGCTAGCGTCACAAACTCAGTAGCTTCACCGTGAGACTCTCGTGTCAGACTCTCTCTCCCTCTCTGCTGGTGGTGTGGCCGCTTATATGCCGCTCTCCCCATGCTCACTGGAATTAGAGACAGGTGTTAGACACAATCTAGCTCAGGTGTAAACGCCCTTACCGCTTTCTCTCTCTCCGGACGGACGCTCGACCACGCCCCCGCTGCCACAGTACATTAGTCATTTAACCATCACTTGTATATTTGAAATCTGCCTGTAATGCCTTACAACCCAAACTTCCTACGTGTGTAATTGCTTATTTATTTAAAGCCTGGAAGTTCTCCTGCTTCTTGAAAGCCTGAGCGAGTATATTTCTATCATAAAGTAGCTCTAACTAACTACAGTGGCAAACAGATCAAGCTGAATATTCTCACTTGCGCTCTCCTTTTCTATTTACACGCAGCCGGCGCACAGACAGAAAGAGGGAGAAAAGCCACGCATAGATGGATAAATTTAAACTGATACGCTGATTTAAGTAGTTTTTAATATGACAAACAGAATGTATAAACAGAATCTATTACATGTATTCATGACTATAGAGCATCACTTTGTTTTAAAAAGTGGTGGGGACAGTTTGAAGGGTGTGTGTGTCACGTCACGATGTGGCGAAACTCAAGATATTAATTAGGTTATGTGCAGATAATGTCAAATAATCTTTTACTGTTTTGATAAATGGAATATTTATTCTTGATGACCAATTCATACACTCTAATAAATATTACACATGATTAATTTGATAACTTTGACCTGTACATCTAACAATGTCAGTACTGATTAGAGTATTTAATCAGTAAAGCATTACCCATAATGACTGATTAGGACGAGAGAACATCACCGTCCGCTGTCACTCAATGCCACTGACATCAGCCACAATGATCACTCATCATAACATAAAAAACAACAAACTCCAGCACTGGAATATAACTCTGGCCACTTATTATAACAAACACGAACAAAATGAAAACTCCTGCTCAAGAACAGAAGATGTTTCTTCTGCATTCAACACATACCTGACTAAAGCTATTTTAAAAAAGCAGTGGGGACAATATTGGCAAGGGCAAAAAGTGGTAGGGACATGTCCCACCTGTCCCACCAGTAAAGTATGCATATGATAGAGAGCATGTCAATATGAAAACAGGCATTTTAGGTGATAAAAAAATCCCGGTCTTATAGTCAGAAAAGAGGATGTCCGGGGAAAAGAAAATGTTGTCACCCTTTAACAAGCACATATTGCAACTTTTCCTACTTACATTACTAATTGACTGTTTTGCCACAATTCTCAGTGAACCTTGATGCTGCACTGATAAGCTGCATACTGGGCTGCATACTTGCACCGAATACTATCCATAACGAGCAAATTAAAAGTCAACCACCATTGTCACTGTGGGGGGTGGGGTGGGGGGTGGTAACGGTATTGGTTATAAGTTATTGAGGCTCTTTGGCGGTTAGGGAATACCTAGCATTTGACAAGGGCCAAATTGTTATGGCCAAACGACTGGGTCAGAGCATCTCTGAAACGGCAAGGCTTGTGGGGTGCTCCTGGTTAGCAGTGGTGAGTACCTACTGACAGTGGTCCGATGAGGGACAAACCACAAACCAGCGACGGTGTTGCGTGCTCACAGCTCATCGATGTTCGGGCAACGAAGGCTATCCCGTCTGGTCCGAACCGACAGAAGGTCTAATGTGGCACAAGTCACAGAAAATTTTAATGATGGTTACAGGAGGAATGTGTCATTATAATGTGTCATAACATCGAAGCCGCAGACCGGTCAGAGTGCCCATGATGACCCCTGTCCACCATCGAAAGTGCCTACAATGGGCATGTGAAAGAAGGTTGCCTGATCTGATGAGTCACGTTTTCTTATACATCACGTGGACGGCCGTGGGCGTGTGCACCGTTTACCTGGGGAAGTGATGGCAGCAGGATACACTGTGGGAAGACAACAAGCCGTTGGAGGGAGTGTGATGCTCTGGGCAATATTCTGCTGGGAAACCCTGGATCTGGCCATTCATGTGGACGTCAATTTGACACATGCCATCTACCTAAACATCGTTGCAGACCAGGTTCACCCCTTCATGGCAATGGTATTCCCTGATGGCAGTGGCCTTTTTCAGCAGGATAATGCGCCCTGCCACACTGCACACTTTGTTCGGAAATGGTTTGAGGAACATGATGAAGAGTTCAAGGTGTCGCCCTGGCCTCCAAATTCTCCAGAGCTCAACCTGACTGAGCATCAGTTGGATTTGCTGGACCAACAAGTCCGATCCACGGTGGCTCCACCTTGCAACTTACAGGACTTGAAGGATCTGCTGCTAATGTCTTGGCTCATCAGTGATTTAATAGCTGAATTAATGGTTAAGAACTACACTACCCATGATCTTGAAGAGAAAAAATCCATCAATAAGAGAATCTCGACCAACAAATCTTCCCAGATGAACCCTGCAGCGACCAACCACTTCCATGATTCACTGCAAATAATGCAGTTGAGTTGGTCTCACTACACTCTCAAACTACTAATATATTTGCATATGTCTGAATATTTTGCCTCAAAATTAAAATCGATTCTGTATTTATAATCAACTGTTTTAAATCAATTATTTATATTTTTCCATTGTTTTTATTTCAGCCAATTAATTTGCAATGCTTTTTGGGATTGTATTTCATTGTCTCATGAAAGACGTCTTGTACATTTGTCTTTTTGTACCATTTTTTAAATACTTTTTGCTTCTAATTGAAGTTTCTAATGATGTGATTAAATTCTGAGCTGTTGGTTTGGTTTGGTTTGTCTTATCAAATTAAAGATTTACCTTCCCCTTTATATCAAATTAAAAACATAAATAACTGTAATTGGTCATTGTACTTGCTTTTCAAATGTGTTATGTGGTTCTTGGCCAGAAAATGCTACAAAGTAGGCTATGTGATCATATTGCTGGACTTTATTTGTAACTACTTCCAGACAATTCATAAAACACAGATAGTATTAGATAGTACAACTTTTAAAATCTCTTTTTGTCTACATTTTACATGTGTTCGCTATTACAGAATCAGTTTTTGGTGGTAAGTTGAGTGTCCACATATGTGAAGATCCTAGCAGGTCTCTATTTGAGCTGGAGTGCATGTGTGTATCATCTCCCCAGGGGGTGGGCATGCAGCCATACTCGTGTGGTCCAGCCCCCACATCAGAGCGCAGGAACTCACACATCCGCTCTACCCGTTCACCCCCTCCATCACACTATTTTTAGAACCAAGTCTGGGGGGAGTTGAATTACACCCAGACATCTATAATTACTTCCATCAGCTCCTCTGTTTGAAGGAGGGTCCCCATCCTTTAAGCATTCCCTGATTATTCCACAGCATTTTCCATAAAGCAGTAGACACCAGCAGCTTCAGCCTGAGTCACTGTCATGGGTTGTTGCCCATGGTGTAGGTGTCATTTACGGGTGGGACATGTCCCCACCAATTTTCAACTTTCATCAGGTATGTGTCTAATGCAGAAGAAACATCTCCTGTTCTTGAGCAGGAGTTTCCATTTTTTTTGTTCGTGTGTGTTATAATATGTGGTGATCCAGCACTGGAGTTTGTTATTTTTAATGTTATAATGAGTGCTCGTTGCGGCTGTTATCAGTGGCGTTGAGTGACAGCAGGCTGTGATGTTCTTTCGTGCATCCTGACGTATTCACGCCACACCTCACGCCGCACCTCATGCTCCTTTTCAGTTCAATCGCAAACCAAAATGCAAACAGAAACACTCATGATATACTGTACATCCACTAACATACAAATGCAATCTTTGAAATATTTATTAGAGCGCTTGAATTGGTCATCAAGAATTAATATTAATCAAAACAGTGAACTATTATTTTACATAATCTGCACATTAATATTTATAAGTTGCGCCACTTCGTGACCCCCCTCCCCCCCCACCACTGTCCCCACCACGTTTTAAAACAAAGTGACGCCCTTGGAGACGTGCTCTAGCTGTTTTAAAAATGCTGCCATTGTTCAGCCAGGCTGCCAGGACGTCCTATTTTTGACTGTGAGTTGCTGAATTAACTAGGCTGTCAGCGACAGTTGATGTTGAGCATGATAACAGGGTTGTGGATGTGGTTTTTGTTGATGTCTCTACTCTGTTATTGTTGTGGAAAGCAGTGATCCCTCTTCAAAGAGGAACGATTGCAGGATCTCCATAGCAACCACTTCCTCCTTGTCATAATTGGTTATTCGTTCATGTTACATCCTGAATCTTGTTGCTGATTGCCTTTCTCTTTCTCTCTCTCTCTCTCTCTCTCTCTCTCTCTCTCTCTGTCTCTCTCTCAGGGCTGAAAAATGTATCTTACAAAGTTGATTTGAGCTTGATGACTCTTTGAATCTCTGCATCCCAGTGTACTTTTGACAAGCAACAGAATATGACTTTTTGTTAAATTGTAAGGCATTTCTTCATATATCATGGCAAATAAGTGACTCAATGACTAGGCTGTAGTTACAACAGCCCGACAGTGTACTGTATCTCTGAGTCCACTCCCTGTGCCTGCCGCATCACGTTTTTTGTGGTTTATACAAAGGAAGGGAGAACAGGGTGAGAAGGGCTCAAATCAGATATTGTGTACATTTAGAGAGTTGCTGTCTAGTGTAAAGGGAAGCCAGAGCTATGTGTGATGTGGTTAGTCTCGTACACATGGAGCCCATCTTTTGTCTGCTGGTTGGTAAGAACATAGCAGCGCTAGACAGAAACGGGCCTGTCCCTCTCTGCCCGCCACAAAGGGGCTTTGAATTCTGCGGTTATCTGCTCCAGTGGGTCTGCTGTAAGCCTGTCAGACAGCTCCATTGTGAGCCTGCAATCTCTGATCTACAGCTAACAATTCTCATTAGCTCTGATGGAATGCCTGCCATTTATATTAGCATAATCAAAATCTGAGTTTGTGGATTTACTCACTTAAAGTAGCGATGCTATTTCCATGTTCTATCAATGTAATAAATGATTTGCTGTTTAGAGCGCACAGACTAAATGCCTCACAGTATTTCTGGGAGCGAAAGCGTGTCAGGAAGTTCTGGAAGATAATTGTAGCTAATCATTTTGATCACAGGCTTTGGCTCTGGCATTTCAGAATGACCAGAGCAACATTTTAAAATTCAGTGTGAAGAGACCCTGAAAATAACACATAGGCCTATTTAATCTATTTCAAATCAATGATTTGGTCATTGTGAACAATTTACATAAATTTAGGAGATTAATGGTTTGATATATGCATGTAATGAAATATCAGTATGACAATAATTACTCTTTATTTTTAAATTGACAAATGTGTTTTTTGATCTAGCAAACAGACCACATGGCCTGGTCAGTAGATTGGCTTCATAATGTCGTGTACTGCCAAAGCAAGAAGCTTTTTAACAATGCTCACTTTACATTTTTTTGTTGTATTCATTACGTATAACTAATAAACAAACCATTCAATTGTTTTTCATCCTTTAGATTTTTTTTTATTTTTTTTTTGCCACAAATCTCTGCTGTACCATTTAAGCACACAATGCTCCCTTTAAGTTCACATCAGTTTTTCAGTGGGGGATTTCTTGCTTTTAAATTGTAATCAGTTTTCAGTGTACTTCTGCCAATAGCTAATTCATCAAAAAGTTTTTTCTTTGCATTCCATATTCTTTTTTTATTATTTTTTTTTTTATCTCTAATCTGCTGTTAGAATGAGGTCAATTCAATATGCATTAACGTTTATAATAAAAACGATAATTCTGACCCTGAATTCTGATCGGATGAGGTGCCATTGTAAAAAGACTATAAATGCACACCTGGAATAGCACATTCTTTTAAAGTGTAAATGGATGAATTATTAACATTATTATTAAAAATACATTGAACTGCTTATTTAAAATGTGTGTCTTTCATCAAAGTCTTTCATCTTTCACTAGGACGCATATAAGTATACAAAAGATGAAAAGTGCTGTATCCTAGCAAGTAAGGCAACGCCATGGGCATACTTGTGGATATATAAAAGCAGCATGAGTACTCTTTAAGTAAGACTGTATACACAGTGGCAGATGGTTACTATTTTTTATTCAACATGAGTGAATAGTGAAGAAGTGATATTTTGTGTGTAATAACAGTAATCCCGATCAGTTCCCTCGACAAACACACGCATACGCTGCCTGCCCCTCTGCTCGTGTTTACTAAGAAGGCGTAGGCGATGTGTAGGAACAATGACGATTGTGAATGTTGTGGTGGGCAAAGATCCATGGGGATAAACAGTGACACAATGGCTCAGGCCACAGGCAGGGTGCTCTTCCCTCCAAGCCTGCCTGACCTGTTGTTTCAGGACCAGGATGTGTGCCTGTCCCTGCCAGCCTCACGTGCGTGTGTGGGTCTCAGGGGTCAGTGTGGCCCCGCTGAGCGCTTTGGAAACAGGATGTATACCTAGGGCTTGCATGAGGACAAAGAGCCAAAAAACACTATCCCTCTCTTACCGTCAATGCAGGTTCATACAAGTACGACGTAGTAACAGTTTGCAAGATTACTGCGAAGCAGGTGTGGGGGTTATGCTCTGTGTCAGTCATGAGGTGAATAGAGGTCATTGTCTTACTGAGGGTTTGTGTTTATAATAGAAGATGCCTTGGCCAAACCACAGTCTTGCCTGAGCTGTATTTTCCCAAGATTTGAGCCTGTTGACAGGTCACATCACTCACCAGCGGAGATAAACTGTGAGCGCCACTGCTCGTAGCTTGCACAGACAAAACATAATCCTGTGTTATCTGTGTCACCCTATGGATACAAAGCCACACTTGTTAACATTTTGAAAGGGAGGGTTAGCTAGCTTGAAATTAGTTACCTGTCTTGTTCCTATTTTGAGGACCAGATATAGAGTGCAACAGTAGGTTTCCAGAAGAAAGAAATCCCTTTCAAAATCTTGACAGAGAAAGCTGAGGTTGCTTGATGGTATATGCTTCTCTAGAAGCCATTAGTAAATCAGATTCAAATGTTTAAATGTTAATTTTTAAAACCTGAAATTGTGGAACTCGCACGGCAAAGGGTTTTTGCAAGCTAGTGAAGGCTAGCTATGTAACATTAGCTAATATTATTTTATCTATTAGGGCAGTATTGGTCAGGGACACAATGCTAAATGCAAATGATAATAAGCAACTAACCATATAATTGTGCTTAGTTAAGACAGCAAAATCAATAGGCTTATCAACTTTTAAAAAGGGACAAGAAAACACTTTCCATGTGTCTTTTGTTGTTGTCATCAAAGGCCGTATATCCAATGAAACAATTTCTTGATAAAAGCTAACCAAATTGGGCAGATGCCAACATGGACAGCTTGTATTACATCCTTGGAACCAAGAGATAAACTAGTGGTTCTCTCTTTTTAACCCCAAAGCATTGTTAAAGACAATATTTGAAGACCCACCAGCAACTATCAGTTTAGATGTTGTAGTCTTACATGTTTTTTTGTTGTTGTTTTTTTTGCCTTTTAGGTTTTTGCCATTTTATGTTAAATTATATACATAAAACTTAATTATTAGCCAACTTGAGGCTCCCTTGGAAGTTTGTTGAGCCCCCTGGTTGAGAACTGCTGAACAAATGACGCAAGATAAAAGAAGCCAAAATACATTAAAGGGATAGTTCACCCAAAAATGTAAATACTGTCATCATTTACTCACCTTCATGTAGAACTAAACAGGTATGACTATTTTTGTTCCATGGAACACAAAAGAGGAGAATGTCCCTGTTGACTTTCATTGTACATCGAAAAAAGATGCAATGAAAGTCAATGGTGACTGAGGCTTTCAGTCCTTCAGTATACTACATTTAAAGAACTACATTGAAGGTTCAATTAAAACGAGAATTACAATGGTCTGTGCCAATCATTAAGTGTTTCATACAGTGAATTATTGGCTTAATATAAAATAATTTCAATCTTTGATTTTAAGGAAATATTTGTTAACTTTTACTTGTCACTTCCAACACATTTCTGATGTAAAATCTGAGTCCTGAAGCAAAACCAGTTTTGTGTCTTGAGTCTAGGTTTACCCGTGGGACACTTTAATCCACCTGTAATTGATATGTTTAGCTACCAGAGGCAGCTGAGGACAAATTAGCAGTTCAATGTTCATAGCAGAGCTTCCCTGATAGATTCATAGTTAGTAGGGAGCGATCACTCCTCAGTGGAACAGTAGTTATGTTATGACTGGCGGCAGATTCTGTGTTTACAATGAGTGTAGCCTTCAGACTCTATCTTTTTCAGTCTCTCGCACTCTCCCACTCAGTTCAGTAATTTATTTATTAAACACTTCAGCACCTGTCCCTGGGGACAGACAGTATAGCTACTCATTTCCTCTGTTGCCTCCTCAGGCCCAGAGTCTCACCTCTGATGACAGCGAGCTGGTGCGAGGCAATGCTACCGCAGTCAAAGGTTAACTGACTTAGCCTGCAGTCTGTCTCTCTTGGTAATACCTCACTTGCGATATCCTCATTATTGAAGTCACACATTTTTAATCTTTGTTCTATCTTAGGTGCTTGTGGTCTTAGGGTTTGCTTAAAATACCAAAATTGCCATACAATTTATCTTATTGTCCAATTTCATTTGACATTCCTGCAGAGAAAAAAAGGGACTACAAATGGAAATGAACAAAAAGTTTTGTATAACGAAACCGAAAACTGGAACAAATTCCCTTTCAGTTGTTCCGGAGTGAAAACTTTATTTTTAAATGCTGGTAACAGGTTAATAACTGGTTAATTTTGTTCCAATAATTTTATTAACTGTTCTTTTATTTTGGTCTAGTTGGTGCAAAGATGGTTTAGGATGGCCAGCTGGACTTCCAACCTGACCAGCTGACAAGTGCCTCGAACCCCTCTTAAACCAGCCAAAAGACCAGCCTAACTAGGCTGCGAGACCAGCTAAGACCTGCCAACAAAGAATTTTAGGCTGGTTTTAACTGTTTTTGTCAGCAGGGACATCCAGACAGAATTCCAGTTTAAGCCACAGCTGGCCTTGGAATGTCCCTATCCTCTCGCCCAACTCTATTTGCACTTCTGTTCACCTCTCTCTCTCTCTCCCTCTCCATTTTCCTTTTTCACCCCCTCTTTTCTTTCTTTCAGTCACCTTTTTTCACTCTGTTTTTCTAGCATCAATCTTTCTCCTCATCATCAAATCTCTCTCCCCAGCTTCTATTTTTCATCTAAAACTCCCCCAATTCTTCTGTCTCCATGTTCTTTTTTCTTTTCTGCCTTCTCTTTGTCTTGACGAATCATCTGATGGGGGTGGAAAAGTGGAAGTTTTATCAAGGCTAGGAATCAGCGAGTGCCAAAGCCCACAGTCTTATTCTACAGCACACAAAGAGTTGCTGTGGAGATAGGATTACAGCATCACATACAGCTAAAATTAAGTTTGCTCTCCTGCCTCTATTTTCCCACTGAGTACCTCACCTCCCTCTTTCTGTCTGTATTTTTGGCCCCAGCTTTGTTTTTAAAATCCCACAGAAATACAGACTTGCTTGTAGGTATTTGATTGTCTGTTTCTTATGATTAGTTGTCAAGTGACCAATGTGGTAAAAGTTTATTCTGTTTGCCAGGATCTATGCCAAGAGTTTGCCTGCAGGTGGCCAGCAAATTAAACCTTGGATAGTATTGAATCAAAATCATCACAGAGTGGGATAGTAGTTATGGTCAGGCCCACACGGAATCTGCATCCACAGAACTCTGCAGAAACTGGATCGCCCATCAATCACAAAGTTGTACATATCCCCCACCCCTTGTGTGTTTCAGTATTAATTATTATGGATAATTTGAGTGTGTTCAGCTATCAATAAAAGTGTTGTATTCTCAAATCTGTTTAACACATTTTACCGTGTTTAAATCCATAACGCAGAACTTCATAGATTTTTACGACAAAGTTTTAGTGCCACATTAAAATCGAAAGAAAAAGATTTCGAAAATAAAATCGTTATGTTTTAAGAATAATCTCATAATAGGCCTTTTACTTGAATAAAGTCATAAAGTTTCAAGAATAAAGTTGTAACATGTAAGATTAAAGTAATTTTCTTTAGAATAAAGTCAAAATGATGAGATTTATGACATAGCATTATGAGATTCAAGTCCAAAAGAGGCAATTGCCTGATTGTCTGTTTGGTTCTTTTTCCTGAATAAATTAAATTCCTTACATAACCACTGCAGTGTCCAGATACTAACTACACCATTATTCTTCTAAGGCTACATCCACACTAATATGTTTTAGTTTGAAAACATACCTTTTTCTCCATGTTTTGGCCTTCCGTCCACACTGAGTCAGCGTTTTTGACAGCGAAAACTGAGCTTTTTGAAAATGCTCTCCCAAGTGGATGAATTTGAAAACATCGTCTTCACATTGTAGTGGAGAAGGAGTCATGTGAGGCAGTCATGTGATCCATTCAGCCAAAAACAATCAAGATGGCGGCCCATTGTAGTAGCGTTGTGTCTGCTATCCACTTTGATAGTGTTGTTAAAGATAAGTGATACTTTGTACAACCTTCACATTGCATTCCTTCAGAGGTGACAGGAAGTTTATTCGGAATTGCTGTCCAGCGACGGAACATGAGGACAGTTGCATTTCAGACCGTACATGGAACAGGATTTTTGTGCGTGTGCAGCGAGGTGATTTAAGTGTTTTCATACGTTTCAATGTAGAAGAGCAGCTTTTGAAAAACACTTGAAAGCGACAGTGTGGACGGAGAGCGTTTCGAAAACGAAAACTATGTTTTTGAATAAACTCCTTAGACAATTTTTTTTCCCCCTAAGTTGCCATTGCCAAAGATTGGTGTTGGGCCAAATGTTTACAGTATTTTTAAGAATCTGTCACTGAAAAGCCAATATCGATCGACCACTAATCTCAAAATTGAGAAAAACTACCCATACTACTCTGACTACTTCTGCCATATATGTCTATGGTAGAAATAGTAAGATTAGTATGGTAATATGCCATTCCGAACTCGACCATTGTCTATGGTGGTTACGGCCCTGTTTGTTGCTGATATGCTTATAAACCCTAAGCCTGTTTTTCATCAGCAATCCCACAATTCAAGCACACAATGCCCCATGGCCACAACTCTCTCCAATGACAAAAAAGACTGAGAATATTTGTTCATAGTCTCAGCCTCAAATAGACGCTAATGGACTGGTCACAGATCATCTGATGCATATAGCACATACTGTAAAAATGATAAGAGCTTTTCAAAATCACAAGCTTGAATCTGATGCAATTTCCATGTGTCAGTGTGCACAGCTTTTTAACAGTCCACTGAGAAACAAATTCATGTTTACATGGTACCGGGCCGAGTAAGAACAAGTAGTTGGATTAACTAAAGTAGGTTTGTGCTATTGAAACTTTAAAGATATTGTTTTATTTGAGGTTGTCTGTAAACAACTGTATGTTTTGTCTTGTTATCAGAATTATTCTTATTACTTTTGGAAAGAAGGACATTCTGAACAGTCTACACACAGTTTAAACTAATTTCTTCAGTATTGTCAGAACAACTGTTCACGGCGCCTGCTGTGCAATTATTTGATTGAGCTATTACTTATTGCATGTTGATCTATTATTGTGATATCTTTGATTCCCCTTTTACCCTATACATCATGTGAAAAAGCGAATTGTGGTTGGCTGCTTTGCAGGTCGGTAAAAACACCCCTTCCTTGACAAATGGGATGTTCTTGGGCAAAATGTCCAATTCATAGGTCCAGTTTGTAATTAAACGTCTGCTGTGTTCAGACAAAATCAAACAAAACTGTGCTGCATACAGTAAGTTTTTTAATTACCCTCATGCTGTAAAAATGCCCGTTTCATCACAGGAAAACTTCACTGCTATAAAGTTTTTGAGTTTTACAAAGAGACAGGTTTAGATTTATTTGTGGTCCATATTGAGCAGCGAGTTGAAATATAAACTTGATGTAATCCAGGAATCAGGCCCAGCTACCGACCATACAGCACATGCCTTGGTTTTCCAGCCGTGCTCAAAAATCGTAAGAGCCTGAGGGACTGATACACCATAAGCCCAAGTTGTAATAAACGGCAACAAAAACTGCGACCCATCTGCTTGGAGTGATTTACAGCATGCAACAGTATTACTGCTATTTTATTCCTTGGTATTACCAGTGGAACAAAGAATTCTTTGTTCAGTACAGGGAAATAGTACAGAGAGCAGGTTTATTAGAGGGGGGCTGGCCTGCCTATGGGACTCCTTTCAAGGTACCGAGGTGAACCTCAATGCTGTGCATGTGTTTGGAGGGGCTGCTTCTAGACTGACATGGAGCACACACAGTCTTGGAATTCAGTGAGGGTTTGGCATCTCTTTTTACTTTCTGCTGCCTGGATTTGGATATACACTTTGGCTTTGACAGTCTTAACTGAGTGTGACTATAAACACCATATGCATTCCTTTCCTGTTTTTCTCTCTTCTGTTCCTCACTCTCTTTCTCTCTCCCTCGCTCTCACTCTCTCTATTCATCCCAATTGCTCTCAAATATTCTAAACCTCTTACTAAAGCAGTGCTTCGAATCTCAACTGGTGGGTCGCAACCCAAAAATGACTTGCCGGTCTGTTCTGATAGGGTCATGGACAGCTGGGAAAAAACAAAGATAAATGCAAATAATAAAATGTAATTAACCATATATCTGTGCATAGTTGTGCAAAATAAAAAAATAAAAATAGACTTTTCAGATTTTAAATGGGAGGAGAAAATGTTTCTCATACACTCACTGAGCACTTTATTAGGAACGCTATAATCCTAATAAAGTGCCCAACATGGTCTTCTGCTGTTGTAGCCCATCTGCCTTAAGGTTCAACGTGCATTCTGAGACACTGTTCTGTTCACTACAATTGTGGTTTATCTGAGTTACCGTAGTCTTTCTGTCAGCTCCAACCAGTCTGGCCATTCTCCATTTACCTCTCTCATCAACCAGGCATTTCAGTCCACAGAACTGCCACTCACTGGATGATTTTTTTTGTTTTTGGCACCATTCTGAGTAAACTCTATAGACTGATGTGTGTGAAAATCCCAGGAGAACATTTCATTTGTCACAAGGTAAAAGCTATCCAAATTAAGCAGGTGCCAACATTAGCAGGTCATGTGATCAGTGTTTATCTCGTCAACGAAATAACTGATGAAAATGTTTGTTTACAAAGGGTTTTTTACATTTTATTTTGTTAACATTAACAAGACAAAAAATACACATTATGACGTCCATCATATCTATCATATCTCAAGTTTATTACAAAAATATTATGCCAGTAACTAAGACTAATTAGTTTTAGTAAGTTGGCTAATTTAGTTGTCTTTACAAAGCTTAAACTAATAAGTTACTAAAATCTTCTTTTAAAGAAAACTGGACCCCCTTTTAGGTTAATGGTTTGTTTTGCAATTATTATATTAAGACAGTATGGCTAATTAGTATTTGTTTTACTACATTGTTAATGATTTACTAAAATCTTAAAGAAAAACTGACTCCCTCTTGTAAGTTATTAATTTGTTTGACATTATTTGATGTTTACAGTATTTGCTGCAAACAAATTTTTTTTGGAGAGAGTTTTATTGTAATTGAAATGTGAAAAACAAACAAAAACATTTATTAGGATAAACTTTCAATTTAGAATGGGGGGGGGGGGCACTCAGTAATTTTTCCTCATTAAAAAAGTTGAACTCCTAAAGACATGAACTATAATTTTGCAATATATGTAGGAAATCATGAGCTCTCACATTAAACTGAAGACTCCAGTCATATCAGTAACCTTATAAAAGCTGTTTTATTCTACATGGAGAGGGTCCGCACATGGGGGCTGCCATTATACAATCACATGACCAGCCGAAAACTACTCGCTTAATCTCAGTAACCGTCCTGTTATTTGACACTTTCACTCATTGATTAAAGTAATCATGCCTGACTGTGGATACTACATTTCTACATTGGCATCTGAAACTGAAAACTATTGATTTTAAATGATGCTGCATCCAAGCCACTAGGTGTCAGTGTAAGTCCAAGATGACACAAAGACAAAAGTTACTGAGTGCACCTTTAAGAGAAGATTTTAGAATATTATTAGTAACAACTTTGTAAAGCCAGTACAGTACTTTACATAGTCTTAATTACTGGTTTAATATTGTTAATTTCTTAATTACATTTTTATATTTATTTATGAATTACATTACTTTCTACACACAAATAAGACATTTAATAAGTTGTTAATTATGGTTAAGATATCCTTACCCTACATTCAGTTCAGTATTAATTACTTATTCATGCTAAATAGCATTATTGTAGACCCTTAAAATAAAGTGATACTGAAAGGATTTTAACATGGAAAAAAATTGCATACTGCATTCCTCTTGTAAACACTGAGTGCATTTGGCACTGTAGTACTATCTCGTAACACATAAGTGTCATAAGATTTTCATATCAAGGCCGGTCACTCTGCATTTTGCATTTCAGAGCTAAAAATGGCTTCAGAGAAGCAAAAAGTTCCAGCTGCTATGAGTCACAATATGTAGAAAACAGTTCAAGTGAATTCATCATAAGGTCCTGTTTTATTGTGAGTTTGGATCACAGACCACAACCCCGCATGGCGGAGCACTTGAGTGTACGAAAGGGAAGCACGGTGATGAGGTCCAACATAGTGGAGTTGGAATTTGCTATTCCCTTCAGCTCTTTCTGTGAATATATATGGCTCTTTCAAGTATAACACATATTGATAAATAAAACATTAGCCCTAAAACCTCATGAAAAGTACGATGAGTGGAGCCTATTCAAGTTATCCATTGCAACACACCCCCTGCACACACACAAATCTAATATGCTGTGTGTGTGCATGCTTCTGGAGGTGAAAGCTTCTTGGGATGCTGGAGCTAAAGTGAACCAGATGTACTGAATGGAACATGTTGCGTTTTTGCGCACTGAGGTAATTTTCTGGTTTATTGCAGGATGATATATCCACACAATTGCGCTCGTTCACATATGCAAAGAGGCGATCAGGCAGTCATGTGTCACGGCACAGCCCCAGAGCAAAACATCACAGTTTAACAGTAGTCCAGATGATTGAGTCTCTGGCAACCCTTATTCAATCCTACTGCTAAAGACCCACATAATTTCCATATGCAAAGTCCCCTTGAGGTTCCACATGCAAACACCCGTTGGTTAAACAGATGTAACTGCAGCTTGGTAAGAGCTGCCAGGTTTTTGGAGGTTATTTGGTGGAATAATTCAGGGGTATAAATCCAGCACTTCCTTCTTCAATGCCTGTTCTTATCCTTATGAGCAGCTTCTGACATTTACCGCTGTGCCAACCCTCACTCACCAGATATAAATAACTTATTTTAAAATTGTTTTACCTTAAACTGTGCTGATTCAAATTGCCCCAAAAGACAGTAATTGGGTAATAGAGATTAGTGGTCGACCGTTATGGGTTTTTTAATGGCCGATGCCGATATCCAGATAGCAGGGCAGCCAATAGGCCAATACAATACCGATATATCACACAATTTAATATAGTAAATAACATAAACATAAAATTGCAAAAAAATAATACAATAAAAACGAATAAACTCTTATTTTGCACTATATTTTCTCAATTTCATACAAAACTTTAACTTGTGTAAAACTGGGGATGTAAGAATCTAAAAAAAATAATATTGTGTTTTAAATGGTAGAAAGCAGTTTCTTCTGATTTCTGTTTAGTTTGCACATGAAGAAATTGTTAATATATTAGGAAGAAGGAAAAAACAGTACACACAGTAGTCCAGCAACCATGGATGGCATGAACGCATTAATGATCGCATTTTCTAAAAAAATACCGAATCAAACCCATTGCACATGCAGCGTACAATGAATAAGACATTTACTCATAACACACATGAAGCACTTTTACTTTGAAGTTGCACTCACGCTCGTGCGGATCCATCACAAGCAGCAATCTCCTAACAGTTTAAACCGCCTGGATCACCTGTTTGGATTGTCATGGAGTGACCACCATGATTTGTGAATCAGAGGAACTTTTGATCCTGATCCTGAAGTTTTTGATTCTGGCTGATAGAATACACGCTTCAGAGGAAGATATTAGATAAGTGCTCGATGGAAAAAAAATGCTGGATTTGCTTGAGGTTCGTTAATTACATCTGTTTAAACAAGATATTTGCATATTTGCAGGGGGTATATGATATTAGTTTTATTGATATTTACCTTTTATCATTAGACAAGTTAAAAGTTACAGGGAACTATTGAGGAGAGAGATGGAGAATGAAACAGGTGAGCACTTTAACATTATGAGCTCAAACACGTCTGCCGCGGCTCTGATGTGCAGACCGTTTATATATTATTACTATTATTGTAGTAACACGATGGCACATAACAACAAAAACAAACCGTGACAGGTCGTTTACAAGTCTCAGTTGCTTCACATGCAAGCAGGTGATTCTCGGCGCCCTCAAGAAACAAATCGGCCAAACGGGAAAATTTATCGGCTGATGCGATAATTAAAAAAGTCTGAATAATGGCCGATTTATCGGCCTCTGCGATATATCGGTCAACCGCTAACAGAGATGAAGTGCTTGTTAAAGGAACCTTTTGGCAGATCTTATAAGATCTTAATATCTGCTGGCCTTACAGACTGATAGAAACCATTGAAGGCCAAATGAATAGTCAATGAATTAGAATTACCCCTTATGTTTTCTCTTCCACCCCTTCTTCTTTCCATAGTTTTGTTCCCTAAAGCCCTTCTGCGGCCATGTACCAGTTGGTAGAACAGCGCTGTATTAGCCTCTTCGATTTAAGTCCCAAAAATGTTCTGGGACTTGACAGCGAGCTTGTTTTGGCTGCAGAACAGAGCCGAATGGTCTCAGGACCAGGTCAGCAGAAAAGTGAGGTTTTCCACTCCTCCATTTCTTCAGCTGTGTAGACCTTCATGCCTGAGGGCACTGGGACACAGATAGAATCGCTCGCTGGATAAATGCTTCATGCTCACCATTCCGGACATGATGGGTGGAGAGGTGAACAAAGAAACAAAATAATCCTCTAGATGCAGGAGGCATTACGCTGGGGCTATTTTATCTAGAGTGCATGGTTTCATTCAGCACTCTCAAAACAAACATGCAGCAAAGCCATAGCCAGTGAGGGACCTTAGGGGTGAGCTGTTGGAACTTGTCTTGTTTCCTCAAGCGTACTTATTAGCACCATGAACACAGACACATTCCAGCACTGTCACACTACAAACAGACTTCTGCCCGCAACCTATTGGCCTCTAACCACATGCAAATCACGAAGGTGGTAGTTTTGCATATCCTAACGTTTCCGGAGAAATAGTGAGAGGTCCGAGATTGGGTAGACAGCTGAATGAGCTTTTTTCAAGCAACTTTAGGCCTGACGCTATGTTTGACAGACATTCTTTTGTTTGGTAGTTAAACACATTCTTCGTCAATATGTCAAGCTGTCTTGTGTTGATAAAGGGGCATTATGGACTGTTTAATGGATTAAAAGTTGATCCTGAGGGGAATTAATAACACAACACCCTGTTCTTGTTTTTTGCCGCTCTGTCTTTTTGACATTCTGCTTTTTGCTGAGCTTTAGCAAAACAGACCTCAACTGTAGGTCAGTGGTAAGTGGCATGAATGGGGCTTTCAATCACTCATCCCGCCCCTTTTCATGCCAACCACATCCTGGTTCTTCCCAATGTTCCATAGGCAACAAACAGAGCCTATGTCCAGGAGGAAATTGGTAAACCACAAATTTTAGAGGTTCATAGCTCCACACAGGCTGTCTCTATAGACCTTAAGGCCCTGATATACTTCTGGAGAAGTTCATCATTCTTCGTTCAGGGGTAAAAAGAAGTTCTAAATAGCTAAACAACTATTTGCAAACATTCAGACACCTGCCACACTGCTGTGGGAGGCATTTAGAGGAGCATTTCAATATGAGGACGCTACATGTAAAACCTTACAAATGTGTTAATGACTATGCCTCATTCTATGAGTAGAATTCACATGAGATCAGTAAAAGAAGCTGTTTTAACCACTCAATGATGATTTAAAGTAATATATATGCAGTAGAAAATGTTTAATTTGCATTGTTTAGATTCTGAATTCATGGCGCGTATGCGCTAACAGACTATACATAATATGCACCGATTAAACTCTGTTATTGTAATTTATGATGACACTGATACTACTGCAAAGATAGGTTTATAAAAGAGTGTTAATGTTCAGAATACAGACAAAAGAATGGTGACAGAGGCACATCTTACTTTGGGCAGATATGTGAATGGCTTTCACTGCAGATGGCACATGAGTGAATGGGCACTTGAGAGTATTTGAGTAGATTTGATTCCTTTTGTAGACTGATTAAACCAAAAAAAAAAAAAAATCACATGACATGGTCTTGCATGCTGGTGTGTTCATGTTGAATACTGACTGAAAAACATAAAATAATAGGTGGAGCTTCAGGTCACACCTACTGATGACGTGGACCAATAGCAGTAAGAAGGTGTATAGCAGCCGGTTAGAAGTTTTCCTAAAAGTTCGCCCAGGTGAGCTGTTACAAACCATGGAAACGAATGCAAAAACACCTACTTTTTGGCCAGATTTAGTTCTAAATGACGTCATACCCATACTTCAATTTCGTATGAAGTATATCGGGGTCTTTAGTCAGAGTACACAATATGTTTTTGATGTAAATTTAATGTGAATGAAAACGAGGCTATAAGGGACAGAATTACAGTCCATCAATATGTTTTACTGTTGTGTACCTGGGTGTCGACAATTCAGCCAACAAACCCTCAGGTGCTTTTTCACCATCAGGCTGAAAGGTTCTCTTTCCGTACCGATACAGGCTCGTTGACACAATTATGGTTTCTTTTCCACTGTGGTGCTCTGAAACAGATACTATTTAGCATGAGACGGAGCACTTGTATTAAAATGTATAGGAGAAATTGGAACGTCAGAGAAACTAGCACGCAGACATCTTGAAAATTTTGTCATGGATCTTCTGGTGTAGCGGTTGCTATATAGATATCTATGGAGTTGTTGTCAAAGTGTAATAAGCTAGCGAAGGGCATTTAAAGGTTGTAGAGTTGCTAAAAGTTATCATTAATAATTTAAAGTGTTCAGCGGAAAAAGTATTAAAAGTATCTCCGTATTACACCTCTGCCCATCTTCTCGTGTTATTCACCCATCGCGTTATTGTTTGGGTGAGCAGATATTTTAAGTGTTACACCAGGACGGGGGAAGGTGTGCCACTACTGTATACACACACACACACACACACATACAGTATATAGTACATGTGAAAGTGTACGCTTTCAACAATTCTGATCACATTTAAGCCTCTTAAATATGTAGGATGACAAATTAATTTTAATTAAAGTTATGAACTTACATGTGAAACAGCTGTCACTGTTTAAAATTCATGTCAGCTAAACATCTTAACTCAAATTTTTAACAAATTGGAACCTAAACTAAAAATGAAGCAGAATTGCACATATAACAATTAAATGCTTGTATCATGAAAAAAAGTGCAATGTTTCATAGCTGTCTGAATTTACCTCCTTGGCTGTCGTAAAACGAACATTTACTGTGACAGCAAAACACCTCACTAGCATTTTCACATAGTAAAGGGGTGATGTAGACTCACACCATCAACTCTTGGAGAAAAATACTTTCTATGTTCCCACACGTAATCCACACTGTGGCAGCAGGGGCGTGGTCAAGCATCTCTCTGGAGAGAGAGAAAGCGGTAAGGGCGCTTACACCTGAGCTAAATTATGTCTAACACCTGTCTCTAATTTCAGTGAGCACGGGGAGAGCGGCATAAATAGAGCCATACAGCACTTAATCGGAGAGAGAGTGCCTGGGTACGACAGACCCGAACAAGAAGCAAAGAGTTTTTATTACAAATGATGAGAGTTTATTTTGTGGAACGGTGTGTGATTGTAGGTTAACTTAGTGCATAACGCCAAGACTGTGAGACTGTAATTTGTGCTGCAGAGAGAGAAAATAAATCCCTACCTGAACCAGGAAAGCTGCTTCTCGCGTCCTCCTTACACTGGTGCCGAAACCCGGGATTGAAGTTGGGTTGAAAATGGATGGAAGTCCTCCCGTAGAGTCCTCCCAGTTGGCGGAGATCCTCCAAGCCCTTGCTAGCCTACATCAGAGCCACCAACAGACACTGCTTGAGCTCCGACAAGACCAAGATCGCCGGTTTGTCGAGCTCCTGCACGCTCAAGCTGAGGACCGGCAGGCGATCTGGAGCCTCCTCAGCCAGGAGGCGTCCTCAGCCGCGACCCCGGATGCTCCCACGCCGTTACCCCCGCCAGCTTTACAGAAAATGGGGGCGGCGGACGACCCTGAGGCCTTCCTGGATTTGTTTGAGCGGACCGCCGAGATCTGGGGCTGGCCACTCGGCCAATGGGCGGCCCGACTGATCCCACTATTGTCCGGGGAAGCCCAGCTCGCGGCTCAACAACTGCCAGCAACGAGCCTCCTGGCCTACGGAGATTTGAAGAGAGCCATCTTGCAACGTGTTGGTCGCACTACGGAGGAAAGTCGTCAACTCTTCCGGAGCTTGAAGTTGGAAAGCTCCGACCGCCCGTCTGCCTTCGCCCAGCGGCTCCGTGACGCCTGCCGAAGATGGCTGCTAGTGGGGGACCGCGACGTCAATGGAGTTATCGACCAGGTGGTTCTGGAGCAATTCACACATCGACTGCCAAAAGGGATGGCGGAGTGGGTCCAGTGCCACCGCCCGGCGTCGTTGGAGGAAGCTGTCCGGCTTGCGGAGGACCACATGGTGGCGATCCCGAGGGCGGAAAAGCCCTCCTACATTTTTTCTCCTCCCTATGTTTCTTCCCCCTCCCCTCTCTCCTCTCGTTCTGCTCTCTCTCCAGGTCCCGTTCCTGCCCCACGCAGACGAGGAGGACTTCAGCCCCTGAGACCAGTTCCCCGGGTGTTCGAGGCGACACCTACCCCTATCCCTATGCCCCGCCGCTCTCCCCCTCAGGGGGGGGCGCCCGCCGACGCAGGTGCGGGCGTAGCGCCTGGGCCGGCCTGCTGGAGGTGCGGAGACACGAACTACTTCCGAGATCAGTGCCCTCTGATGGAGCTGGGGATGGTGGTGCGGGTCTCTGACCTCCCACACTGGACTGGATACCGGTAAGTGTCAAGGGGGGTACTCACCAAGCGTCGGTGGACACAGGGTGTACTAAAACCACTATCCACCAAAGCCTGGTTCAACCCGAGGCATTGGTCACTACTAAAACGGTGAAGGTGAAATGTGTACACGGGGATATTCACAAGTATCTGGTGGTGACCCTGATGATTAAATTTTGGGGGAAAAAGCATAGAGTGGAGGCCACAGTTAGTTCCCGCCTCACCCATCTGCTGATTTTGGGGACTGATTGGCCTGATTTTAGAGTTTTATTAAAGGGAATTTGCGCGGATGGGTCCTGTACGAAAATAGGGAGATGTGTGATGTGCGATGCTCTGGCAGGGGAGGCGGAGCTGGGGCCTTCCTCGACAGCTCCACGTCATGATGACGAGAGAGGGGGAGAGGCGGCAGCCCCTCCCCTTCTCAGGGAATTCCCTGACGGGGATTTCCATTTGGAGCAGTCACGAGACGAAACCCTCAAACACACCTTTGACCAAGTGAGAGTCATCGATGGTCAACGACTCCAGCCTGACATCGCCCTTTCATACCCCTATTTTGCAATTATAAATGAGCGGTTGTATCGAGTGACACAGGACACTCGGACCAAAGAGGATACAACCCAACTTTTGATTCCAAGGAGCCGTCGGGAAATGGTATTCCAGGCGGCTCATTATAATCCCATGGCGGGTCACCTAGGAGAAAGGAAAACACTGAACCGTCTAATAGCCCGTTTCTATTGGCCGGGCATTGGCGGCGATGTCCGCAGGTGGTGTGCGGCATGCCGCGAATGCCAGCTGGTTAACCCACCGGCCACCCCAAAAGCACCATTGCGCCCTCTCCCTCTGATCGAGGTTCCCTTTGAGAGAATTGGAATGGACCTCGTCGGGCCATTAGAACGGTCAGCACGTGGACATCGCTTTGTATTGGTCCTAGTGGACTATGCAACGCGATATCTGGAAGCAGTGCCTCTTCGCAACATCTCAGCACGCAGTGTTGCGGAGGCACTCTTCAAAATAATCTCCCGGGTGGGGATTCTGAAAGAAATCCTCACCGATCAGGGCACAACATTTATGTCACGGACACTACGCAAACTGTACGAGTTGTTAAATATTAAATCGATTTGCACCAGTGTATACCATCCTCAAATGGATGGCCTGGTGGAACGATTTAATAAAACCCTTAAAAACATGATTCGTAAGTTCGTGCACGATGATTCTAGAAATTGGGATAAATGGCTCGACCCCCTGTTATTTGCAGTACGAGAGGTCCCGCAAGCCTCCACTGGCTTCTCCCCATTCGAGCTGCTGTATGGGCGACGCCCACGCGGCATGCTTGATGTATTGCGAGAGGCCTGGGAGGACCTTCAAACAGCAAAAATGAAATTCAGTACGTTCTTGATCTTCGGGCAAAACTCCACACTTTGGGGCAACTAACACAGGAGAATTTGCTCCAAGCTCAAGAATGACAGCGCCGACTGTATGACAGGGGAACTCAGCTAAGGGAATTTGCACTGGGAGATAAAGTACTTGTATTGCTTCCCACATCAAGCTCTAAATTACTCGCCA
Source organism: Myxocyprinus asiaticus (assembly GCF_019703515.2). NCBI lineage: Eukaryota > Metazoa > Chordata > Actinopteri > Cypriniformes > Catostomidae > Myxocyprinus > Myxocyprinus asiaticus. Next base: position 37,905,623 of record NC_059357.1, on the reverse strand, counting down.
AGTGGCAAGGACCCTTTGAGGTCACACGACGAGTGGGGGATCTCGATTATGAGGTTAAACGAACCGATAGAGGGGACGCTCGTCAAATATACCTGACTTCTCTCTCCCTTTTATTTTACAGACAGATGCTTCAGACAGGGGGCTGGGGGCCGTACTCTCGCAGGTGGTGGAGGGGGAGGAGCGCCCGGTGCTGTACATTAGCCATAAGCTCTCGTTAAGGGAAACTAAGTACAGCACCGTGGAAAAGGAGTGTCTCGCCATCAAGTGGGCGGTCCTCGCTCTCCGATACTACCTGCTGGGGCAGGCCTTCACCCTCTGCTCGGATCACGCCCCACTCCAGTGGCTCCACCGCATGAAAGATACTAATGCCCGGATCACCCGTTGGTATCTGGCTCTTCAGCCGTTTAAGTTCAAGGTGGTCCACAGGCCGGGAGCGCAGACGGCTGTCGCCGACTTCCTTTCCAGGAATGGGGGGGGAGTGGTAGGCAGGCCGGATGCCGCCCCGGCCTGAGTCGGGCGGTGGGGATATGTGGCAGCGGGGGCGTGGTCAAGCATCTCTCCGGAGAGAGAGAAGCGGTAAGGGTGCTTACACCTGAGCTAAATTATGTCGAACACCTGTCTCTAATTTCAGTGAGCACGGGGAGAGCGGCATAAATAGAGCCATACAGCACTTAGTCGGAGAGAGAGAGCCTGGGTACGACAGACCCGAACAAGAAGCAAAGAGTTTTTATTACAAATGATGAGAGTTTATTTTGTGGAACGGTGTGTGATTGTAGGTTAACTTAGTGCATAACGCCAAGACTGTGAGACTGTAATTTGTGCTGCAGAGAGAGAAAATAAATCCCTACCTGAACCAGGAAAGCTGCTTCTCGCCTCCTCCTTACACACACATAAACTCTTCTCAGTAGTTTCAATACAAATAGAACCTTGAATGTAAAAAAAAACAGGAAAAAAAATAGCGCTGAAAAGGGACGGGGCTGAATTAGGTTAATATGCCAGGTGAAGAAAAAAAGTCCTGCCTTACAGGTAAAAGAGCCAATCATCTTTTAGATAAAGACATCAACTGTTAGTTAACTCTAGAACATGCATGTGCATTAGCAGAACCAGTTGGGAAAAAAGCTATTTTTAGGGTGAACTGAGCTAAAGGAGCACATTTATGACACCATTGTAGTCCGATTTTACTGATGATTTGAAATGTTCTTTGATTGTAATCTGGACCAACTGTTTTGGAGATTTCGGTCTTTCCCCATTCAAGTAGATATAAGCTGTACTTTCATGTTGCTTGCATCCATAGAAAATAGCTGCCCTGTTGTGTTTCCAAAATGGCTGCCTAGTGGACTGACTTGCCTCGAAAGGGAATTTTTCTGAAATCAGGATTAGAATGGAGTGACTGAGCCAGTGACTAATCGTGAGTTGCCACATCACCAGCCGTTCCATCAGCACCAGTTGAGTATGGTTGCTTACCATGCCGAGAAATCCAGCCAGGAACGGTTTAAAATCATACTGAACTGTGGAAACTGGAATCATTACTCACTTATTGAAAATGCGCCTTTCCATAAATTTCAGTGGTCAAAAAATGCTTCTGGATACATATGGGCTGTACTTCTCACAGCATTATTTTTATTTGCATCAAATCAAATGTTGTTTTCTCTGAAAAAGTTTATGTCAGGTGGGAGAAAAGGATGGCACAAGATTTTTGATTGGAATTTTGGCATGATCACTGTTTACTCTAGAATTATGAACATATTTACAGCCATGTTTACTCTTGCCACAGATTCCAATTCTCACACTTGTAACTATTGTCTGAACAGCCATTCAGGCCTAAACAATCATGGGTGCATCTTAAATGAAAGATCATATAAAAGTCATACATAATGTATAGCAATTCTCTTTTGCTATAGGACAGATTAGGATAGACATTTGTATGGATTGCTGTTATACCAACTGAGAACTATACTTCAGACCACCTTTTTAGGATGATTGGGGTGCAGTTCTATGGCAGATACCTGTACCGTTCAAATCAAGGTGCAAAATATAGATGTTTATTGGATGAGAGACTCTAAACGTACCATTTTGGATCATGCCCAGAAACTATGCTTCTCATGGAGCTTCATGAGTACTTTTTGCATTGGATCTGCATCTGATTACCTAATGGACATTAGGCTTTCAATCAGTGTATTTTGTACTACTTAGACGCCCAGCTTCTCTATATGATGTTAGTTAGTTGAGCTCTCTATTGGGTGGGATTTTGCAAGAAATAGCCAATAACTGAAATGGTGCTATATGTGACTGACAACGTATGAAATGTAAAAGCACTGCTGTCAAGTGCAGCATGTTCAGCAGCTCAGAGATACACATGCAGTTATTTTCAATCTGGCATAACACATTTATTTCAGCTTTCTGTGGGCAGGGCTACCTAGTGGCACACTGCAGAAATAAAAAACAAAGGACCAAAACATGTTGTTTCTCATTGCTTGTTGCAGTTGGTGAGTACAAAACCTCAGATTTACACGAAAGACTTTTATTGCTTGTCGCTTTATCGTATCATGTCTGGAAAGGGCACGCTAAGAAACAGAGGCCTCATCTTTTTATTCTTCCCTCAGTCAGCATAAGTGGGTCTGCTGGAGGGTCAGCCAGGGATTAAGCTGCTTTTGTTGGGCAGGGCCCAGATTCACAGCACCCATGTACTTCAAAGTGGGGGGTGTCAGCCCACATTAGAGGAGATGAGAGACGGTGGGTGCAGAGAATAGCAGATTTTGAACAGTGGAGATCAGCAGTGAGCGCTGTTGTCTTAGCTGGCAAGTCAGTCATGCAGCAATAAGACAACATCTATACAGGATAGAACTATAGAGAGAGAGAGACAACAGAAAGGAGAGAAAAGTGGGGACATGGTCTATTTACAGGTAGAGAGGATGAACTGGGTCAGAAGTCGACTCGCACAGGAAGCAAAACATCCTTCCAGCAACTCCCAAAAATCACGTCTCTACTAACGCATGAGCGAGAGGGAGGGTTTTCATTTCAAAACTCTCATTCTGTTTGAATTTTGTGATATTATATTTTGCCCATGTAATTATGTGAAATAATGTTTTAAATAGGGTTGGGAACTGAGAACCGGTTCTTATTCGGAACAGGGTCCATTTTGTTTTTTTTTTTGTTTTTTATACAGAAACTATATGATTTTCATGACTTTTCATTCCATTAAAGGTTCTTGAACATGCATTTTTCCACTGATGCAGACAGTGTTTCTTACAGTGCTATTCATCGGCAGCGCTTCCTCTCTTCTAAATCTATTGCGCGACACACACAGACTGACCATTGTACTCCAATTCCTGAACTAAAGATTCTAATGCGCTGGTTCTTTTGAACCTATAGTGCGAAAAACATTCCGTGATCTGTGTAGTCTGCTTTTTGAGTGAATGACTCTAATGAGCCAGTCCTTTTGAATCTACAGCATGACCAGTGTGTAATGCAGTTCTATCAGAAAGATTGGCTATCATCTATCATCTATCAGTTCTATAATTATTTGGCAACTTCTGAGGGCTGGGGTAAGCTCCGCTACTGAGGTATAGGTTTAGGGATTAGATTAGGGATAGGATTAAGGGTAAGTGTTGGGGTAGGGTTAGGTTTAGGGCAGGGGTGGACTGGGAAGAGAAATCAGCCCGGGATTTTACATAGAAACTGGCCCAAAATTTGTCCTTTTCTGCATATCATTGCGCCATTTTGTGGCCCGTTCTACATAACGCGGCGGCTCATTTCAGCGTAGTCCCGGTTCTCCCGATGGCCAGTCTGCCCCTGATCGGCCCCAGAGTGCGTCGGCCCACCGGGAAAATTTAAGTACAAGGCAAAAAAACTTATGAAAATATTTATATACATAGTACATAGTAGTTAAAGACACCTCAGATAAAAAGTATGTCATGATCCCTTTAAAGCCATAAAACTTCAATTTTTTTATTATGGGGTCTTTAAGATCGATTCAAAGAAGAGTTATTTTGAAATTTTCCAGCTTGTCTTTGTCAGTTTAAATGAGGTATATCCTTGTGGGGGAATTGTCTGTTGAGACGGCAGAATTATCAGCAGGTGTGACCTTTAACCCTGTCTCTTTCACCTCTGTCAACACACTGTGTTCTTCACACACACACAAGGATGAATGCTACAGTACAACATAAAAAAACAACACAACCCTTGTCTCTGCATGTCCAGGATTCAGCATCAGTATATCTATCTTTAGTGACAGACAGATGAAGAGACCGAGACACTGATGATGAACGATCCAGAGGAATTCAATAACAAGTGTCACATCAAGGTGTATCATTCTTCTGGGAGAAGATAACCACACTGGGTTAAACATTACTGGATTCATAATCATTGTCACTGATTATTAAACATCACTAAAGCAGTGAAAACAGCATTATAATTTAACTAGGCTTTCTGAAGAAAATGAATGCTAAGTGGTGTTTGCTGATGCAAAACTCACAGCCGTGATGCTAGGGTGCTTACCATGGTATTGCTATGAGTTTCCTAAGGTGTTCTGGGTGGTTGCTGGGTAGTCACTGGCGCAAGTCAGAAGAGCCCACCCTGTCTGTATGAGATCCTAGTCTCTTGATATGGCTTGGGTCCCTCCTTTAATATAAGTCTGTGGGATTTTTTTCACAGTTTTATCGTGCCTCAGATGAATAGCTTATCTATTACATTTTTTTAAAGCCCTAACCCAGGTATGCGCAAAATTAATATTGACACTTGCCTTAGCAAACAGCACTTAATACATCTAGAGGGAGAAAATCAATAGATCTTATAGCACTGTAACATTCCATTTACCGTCTGTTCATCCACAGGCACACAGCCCTGTATCCTCCGCTCAAGCACACACATCAGACCGGGCCATTGGTGTCCAGATGTTTCCTTAACGAAAGAAAGTTAGTGAAGCTCCCTAGACAGGAGGTTGGGGTCAGGCTGGACCCGCACCAGAAACCATCCACGCTTTCCGAGCGTTTCCGGCCGCTCCACGCCACGCTCGGCCAATATTTAAGATTTACTCCCTCAGGATGTTGTGAGGGACTCTCGGAGGAAGTGAGTACTGACATGCCAATCAGTAAGTGTGCTTCTTTCTGATAAGAGCCTGTATGTAAATTAATAAATCTGAAAACACCACAATTCCACATCTGATGATGGTAATGCACAAAAGATGTGTATGTCAACAGCCATTTGTGGCTGGGATGAGTTGCCAATGTTCATGCTGAGAAGTGGAATGTACTGCATTAAAAGAATGTTTTGGTTTCAATACATGCTTTATCGAAAGCATCTGTGACATAATATTAAATACCACAGAAAAATATTTCAACTTGTCCCTGTTTAAAAGAAAAAAATCATGTTTACAGTAAGGCACTTAGAGTACAATTAAAAGTGCATGGGGCAATGCGCTTACAGCCTGCGTGCAAACAAGAGAGCGGCACAAACTGATGCGATCAATAAATAATTCTTTTTGCACTCAAATACAGTATTATTACTGTTTGCCCTCAGAAAGACTGGATTCAGCATGTTTCTGAGATTCAGAGAAACACCATAGTGGGATATGTTCCACTAGGCTATTCAGATTAATGGTTAATGGGTATTATTTTTTTCAGTGGTCTATTCTTAAACAATTACAATTAATATTTTAATAAAAAATTATTAAAAATCAAAGTATTATTGTTTTTTATTGACATACAGTAGCATAAAATAAGGAAATACATATTCTGTGGTAGTGGGGACAAATGCCCTGCCATGAAAATTACAAGGGTGTTGCAGCACCATGATTTGTCTTGTAATGAATATTAATAGTAATAAAAATATATCATTATATCAAATCATTAAAAATATGATATTGTATCAGAATTGTAGTAGTAGTATTAGAAGTAAAAAGTAAAAAGTATACAAAAATATTTATAAATAATTTAAAAAAAGATATCAATAAAACAATTTCTACAGCACTCTTTTATGTGCTAATACAGTTTAATTTGTGCCAATGAATTTTGGAACACTGGTCAGTCTGTTGGCAGTAGCTACAATCCTGCCTGCAGGTTTAATATTTGTTTTCTTATGGAACTAGGAAAACAAAAGAATTTGTTGAAAGTTTTCCACCTGAGAGGGAGAGAATATTTAAAAAAATTACACTATTAGCTCATTGTGAACAAAGAGTCCATTATAGGCTGTGTTATGAGTTTACATAAGAGGTGCTTGCAGGGTGAGAGAGTAATGTGGGTTTAGTTGATGGTAAGGTGCTGAGCAGCTTTGAATTCTAGGCTTTGTTTGTAGACATATCCTGTGATTTTGATCATACGCTTGAGATGGCAGGAGCAGAAAGCTGCTTAGTGCTATGCATGTGATGTTTTACAAGTTTTTACAAATGTGCAACTGGGCAAACACATACACTGTAAAAAAAAAAAAAAAAAAAAAAAAAAATCTTGTTGTTTCAACTTAAAAAACTAAGTGTTCGTGCTGCCTTAAAATTTTAAGTTGTGTCAACTTAATAGGGAAAGTTGTTTAAATAGAACATAAAGTTGACTTAAATCAGTATAAGTTTTAAAAATTAGCTTAATGTCTTTTTAACCCTTCTGCGACCTTTTGTACATTTTTGTCTTTTTCATTTTTGTTTTCACTATCATTTTGGCTGTGTTAATGCCAACGGCATATATTTTGTCATAGGTGTATATTTTTGGGGGAATTTTGATATTTCAACCTCAGTTTCAAAATATACTGTGTACACAAAATAGTTACACTCAGGACCTTAAGGACAAAACGTCCCCACTGAAACCTATTAAAACTGCAATATTTGATCCCAGTGCCATTAAAGCATAAAATCATGAATTCTATGATATTATGCTTTCATTCTGGAGCCTTGGCTTCAAAATGTAAATGTTTAATATTTTCCACCAGATGGTGCCATTTTTCACATGTTTAGCCTATGGAGCAAATACATGCTTTTTTCCTATTTTCTGTTTGCTGTATTATTGAGCACTGCAGGCCAATTGAATAAATAATGCAGCTAAAATTGTGTGGGTGTGTTGGTATGGATGTCAGAGTGTATTTTGTATGTGTGTATTGAGAAATGTGTGTGTGTATGTGGGCAGGTTTAAGTGGTTTACGAGGACTTTTTTTAGGTTATAAACTGGTAATTACAAGGGTATTATGCTATAAATGTGGTTTATGAGGACATTTCTAGTGTCCCCATAATTTAAATCTCTTAAAAAACATACTAAACGATGTTTTATTGAAAATGTAAAAATGCAGAAGTTTTTTGTGAGAGTTAGATTTAGGGGTTGGGTTAGGGTTAGGGGATAGATAGTTCTATAATTTGTACAGTGTAAAAATCATTATGTCTATGGAGAGTCCTCATAATGATAGCTGCACCAACATGTGTGTGTGTGTGTGTGTGTGTGTGTGTTTGTAAAAAACAACAGTGGCATTATGTAAACAAACTGGCATTTAAAGGGTTAAAATCCTGAAAATGAATGAATATTTGGTAGTTATGATCAGGATTGATGTTGGTCAGTGAAAGTGGAAATTATTATTAATATATAATATTATTATGGTGGTTTTTTGACGTGGACATTTTTATCATCTAAGGACCTCTGAGTAACTTTTTTAAATTGATGCACAAGGGTTAAGTAAACTCTTTTGTTTTCAAATAAAACGTTCTTAGCCCAATCAACTTAATTCTAATTCAATTTAAACTGAATATAGAAATTTAATTATATTATCATATTTTAGCTTTCATAACCATAGAAGTAGTTAGTGTTATCCTAATGCCAGAGGTAAATTAACTGCCATTTGATGGTAAATTGCTAGTTTATAGGGATGTCATAAAAATCAATATATTGATTATTGATCGGCATGTTATGTTATTGATATATTTTTGAGGTATCGATATTTTTCAATTAGCCGACATTTAAATTAGAAGCCCAATTTGCGTGCTTTCTAACTGTTTCAGTTGGAATTCAGTGTTCGTACCTTTGTAGAACATAACATAGTGTCCGGTGTGCGAACCCCTTTGATTTACCCTGCTGCTCACACTTTACCAAAGTTGTGTTGAGAAATATGGATAGCACTTTATTTTACAGTACTGTTCTACATTTATGTACTGTATAATTACAACAACTATAGTAATTACTAGGTACTAACCCTAAACCTAACCCTAACCCTAACCCATATTAAGTACATGTAGTTACCTAATATTACTCAGTACTTTCTTGGTACTTTTTTACACTATACACGTACAGTAAAATTAATTGCAACCGAAATATGTCTGAAGAGACAAACACTGCTGTGATTTACACACACAACAGTCTCTAGGAGTTTACTCAGAATAGTGCCAAAGCCAAAAAACATCCAGTGAGGGTCAGTTCTGCAGATGGAAACGCCTTGTTGTTGAGAGAGTTCAACAGAAAATGGCCAGACTGTTTAGAACTGACAAAGTCTACGATAACTCAGATAACTGCTCTGTACAACTGTGGTGAGAAGTAGCATCTCTATTCTGAGATGCGGGATGGCGCTGTTTTGGCGGCACGAGGGGGACCTGCACAATATTAGTGTGGCAGAGGGGGCATGGTCGGCATTCCTCCGGAGAGAGAGAAAGTGGTAAGGGTGCATACACCCGAGCCATATAATGAATAACAACTGTTTCCAATTTCAGTAAGCTTGATGAGAGCAGTATAAAAGGGACCACACCAGCAGCAAGAAGTGAGAGAGAGTCAGGGACAAAGAGACCTGTTGTGAAACTGAAAAGCTGTTGTGTTACTGTGAAGCTGTAAAGCGCTGGAGTTTATTAATTAAAAGCCTTACCTGTGAGTCAAAGAAACCAGTTCCCTGTGTCCTCCTTCCCCTCCTGGCATGTAGTTTGTTACACTGGTGCCGAAACCCAGGATTGAATCGAAGAAAGTATGCCTCATAGAGTCCTCGCCATTGGCTGAAGTCCTCAAGTCCCTTGCCGGCCTGCACCACTCCCACCAACAGGCCCTGCTTGAGCTTCGACAGGACCAAGATCGCCGCTTCCACGAGATCCTCAGAGCTCAAGCAGAGGACCGACAACAGCAGCCCCATGCCCCCGCCCACGCTCATGAAGATGGGGGCGGAAGATGACCCAGAAGCCTTCCTCGACCACTTTGAGCAAACCACTGAGATCTGGGGTTGGCTGTGTGCTCAGTGGGCGGCCCGGCTAATTCCTTTGTTGTCCAGGGAAGCCCAACTTGGAGCTCAACAACTGCCTGCAGCTAGTCTCCTTGTTTACAGTGACTTGAAGAAGACCATCCTGCAGCGGGTCGGCCAGAGCCCAGAACTGTACCGTCAGCTCTTCTGGTCAATGAAGTTGGAAAGGACCGGCCGCCCGTTTGCCTTCTCTCAATGACTCCGCGACGCCTGATGGAAATGGCTGCTGGTGGGGGACAGCAACATCGAGGGAATTGTTGACCAGGTGGTGCTGGAACAGCTGATTCGTCGGCTATCGAAAGGGATGGCAGAATGGGTCCAGTGCCATCGGCCGGCATTGCTGGAGGAAGCGGTCCAATTGGTGGAGGACCATATGAGGGCATACCCACGGGCGGAAGAGCCCTCCCATTCTCTCTCCCCTCCCCCTGTGTTTTCCCCAATCTCTTCTCCCTTCCCCCTCCCCTCTCACTCTGCTCTCTCTCCACAGCTCAGTACTACGGAAGGGTGGTATTCCGCTACCAAAGCCGGCTCCCTATTTGCCCCCCCGGCGACTTCAATGCTTCACCGCTCTCCCAAGTATCCTGTCTCCCCCCAGGTGTTACGCCCGCACCTGCTGGAGTTGCGGGGATCCCCGAAACTCCACGGGCTGCCCCGAGTGGGCCGAAGTGTACAGGATCCTGGTAAGTGTCAAGGGGAGTACTCATCGAGCCTTGGTGGACACGGGCTGTAACCAGACCACTATCCACCAATGCTTGGTTGAACACGAGGCATTGGGCACAGCCAAAAGGGTGAGGGTGAAGTGTGTGCATGGGGATATTCACAACTACCTTGTAGTGACCCTCGTTATTAAATTTCGGGGAACAAAGCATAGAGTGGAGGTGGCGGTTAGTTCCCGCCTCACCCATCCGCTAATTCTGGGAACTAATTGGCTTGAGTTCAAAAATGTGTTGAAGGGAATATGTGCGAACGGGTCTTGCACAAAGGCTGTTAGATGTGAAATGTGCGATGCTTTGGCAGGGGAGGAGGAGCCGGGGCCATCTTCGTCAACTCCACGTCAGGGTGACGTGAGGGAGGGGAAGGCTGCGGCCCCTCCCATGCTCAGGGATTTCCCTAAAGGGATTTCCCTCTAGAGCAGTCGAGAGACGAAACCCTTAGGCTTGCCCTTGACCAAGTGAAAGTTATTGATGGTCAACAACTCTAACCGAACATCGCACTTTCCTATTCTTATTTTGCAATAATAAAAGAGCGGTTGTATCGAGTGATGCAGGATGTTCAAACAAAAGAGGATACAACCCAGCAGTTAATACCGCAGAGCCGCCGGGAAATGTTGTTCCAGGCTGCTCATTATAATCCGATGGCGGGTCACTTAGGGGAGAGGAAAACACTGAGCTGACTACTGGCCCGTTTTTATTTGCCGGGTGTTTGCAGATCCCCTTGTCACCAATATCCCATGAAAAAACGGCCTTCTCCACACCGTTTGGATTACACCAATTTGTGATGCTTCCGTTTGGTTTGATTGGGGCCCCAGCTACGTTTCAGCGCCTCATGGACCGAATCCTCAGTCCGCATTTGGCTTACGCCGCTGCCTATTTAGATGGCATCATCATTTACAGTATGATTGGCAGCAGCACATGCAGCATCTGAGGGCAGTTCTGAGGTTGCTGTGACGGGCGGGACTCACAGCAAACCCCAAGAAGTGTGCGATTGGAAGGGTGGAGGTACGGTATCTGGGGTTCTACTTGGGCCAGGGGCAGGTGCATCCCCAAATTGACAAGACCGTAGCGATTGCGATCTGCCTGAGACCCAAGACCAAAAGGGGGTGAGACAGTTCCTGGGGCTGGCTGGCTCTTATAGGAGATTTGTGCCTAATTATTCGGACATCACCAGCCCGCTGGCTGATCTCACTAAAAAGGAGCTCCAGACCCGATCCGGTGGATGGAGTAGTATCAACAGGCATTTACGCTAGTTAAAGCTGCACTTTGTGGGGGGCCGCTTTTACACTCACCCGATTTCTCTCTCCCTTTTGTCTTGCAGACAGACGCTTCAGACAGAGAGCCGGGGGCAGTTCTCTCACAGGTGGTAGAGAGGGAGGAGCGCCCGGTGCTGTACATTAGCCACAAGCTCACACTGAGGGAGACTAAGTACAGCACCATTGAAAAGGAGAGTCTCACCATCAAGTGGGCAGTCCTCACTCTCCGGTACTACCTGTTGGGGTGGGCCTTCACTCTCTGCTCAGATCAGGCCCCACTCCAGTGGCTCCAGCAAATGAAAGATACCAACTCGCGGTTCACCCATTCGTATCTGGCTCTTCAGCCGTTTAAGTTCAAGGTGATCCACAGACCGGGAGCGCAGATGGGAGCCAGATAATGATTAACACCTGTTTCCAATTGCAGTAAGCTTGGGAAGAGCGGTATAAAAGGGACCACGCCAGCGGCAAGAAGAGAGAGAGAGTCAGGGACAAAGAGACCTGTTGTGAAGCTGATGAGTTCTTGTGAAGCTGAAAAGCTGTTGTGTTATTGTGAAACTGTAAACCTTACCTGTGAGTCGAAGAAACCATTTCCCTGTGTCCTCCTTCCCCTCCTGGCATGAAGTTTGTTACAATTAGGCAGGTGGTTTTATTGTTGTGGCTGATCGGTGTATAAAACAACATAGAATAGAAAATGTACATCCTAGTAAATACATGCCAATTGGAAGCACTACAGAGTGAAGTTTAGTAACTATCCTATGATTAGCACAGAAATTGCTTACATTTATTTAATGTGCGACATCTACCTGTCCTCATCGTTAGCTCAAGCTCCACTCTTCACCATAATTGTAAACCCCAAACTCCAACATAACAGAAACTCTTTGTGATGGTGGGGTCGTGGTTGAGTACCAGTTTATGAATGGAGAGCGAGATCGGGAGATGAGAACGGTGCAAATTATCACCTGTCAATGATTATCTCTAACACCTGTTTCTTATTGCAGTGAGGGCGTGAGAGGGATTTAAGAGCGAGCCAGAAGCCTGAAAGGGGAGAGAGAGTCGGACACATGCAGCAGAGTGTTTGGGATGTTTTGTGTTGTGCTGAAAAGCAGTTTCTGTTAGAATTAAAATAAAGCTCATGTTGATTGTTGAACCGGTCCCCGTTTCCTCCTTCTCAGACAACGAACTTGTTACACTGGTGCAGAAACTCGGGAAACTTGGAGGAAGAGGTGCCATCATGGAGTCCCCACTGCTGGGCGATGTCATCTGTGCCCTTTCTGACATGCAATAAACACACCATCAGACTCTCCTAGCTCAGGAGCTGCTCTTCCAGGAGCTTCTCCAGGCCCAAATGGAGGACCGGCGGGCATTGCAGAGCCTGGTAACCTAGGAAAGATCCTCAGCCATGACCCCGGAGGCAGCAATGACTGTATCCCAACTCATGTTGGCCAAAATCGGGCCCCAGGATGACCCGGAGGCATTCGTGGGGCACTTCGAACAAACTGCCACTGCCTCCAGATGGCCGAAAGCCCAGTGGGCAATTCAGCTGCTACCACTGCCGGGGGAGCCCTGCTTGTAGCTCAGCAACTCCCCACTGACAACTGACTGGAGTATGACTTTACATGGTTTGTCCGCACTCCAGAACAACACCACCAGCATTTTCACTCCCTCATGCTCAGTGAGGCCGGCTGCCCATTTGTCTATGCCTAGCTGCTCCGTGATGCCTGCTGGAAGTGGGTACTGGCTGGGGAGGAGTGCGACGGCGAGGTGGTGATTGATCTGATGGTGCTGGAGCAGTACACTGCTCATCTGCCAAGGGGAACCGCGGAGTGGGTCCTGTGCCATCGGCTGGCGTCGCTGGATGGCGCCATCCAGCTGGCAGAGGATCATATGGCTGCCTATCCGGAGGCTGTCAAGCCCTCGTCATCATCTCTCTCTCTCTTCTCTCTCTTCCCCTCCCCTTCCTCCCGTCCTGTTCCCACTCCCCGAAAATGGGGAGTTCCCCCTCCAAACCGGCTCCCCGGCTTCAAGGTTTGCTCAACCCACCTGTTCCCCTGTCCCTCTCCGCTCTCACCCTCAGGTTGAGGAATCCACTGCCGCGGGTGCAGGCGTTAAGTCTGGGGGCTGCTGGAGCTGCGGGGAGCCTAAGCATTTCCAGGACCGGTGCCCAGTGATGGAGGTGGGGACATTGATCTAGATCCCCAATGCGTTGCAGAGCGCCCTCGATCGAGCTGGAACATACTGCATACCTGTGAGTATTAAGGGGGGTACATACCAAGCCTTGATGGATCTGGGTTGTAACCAAACCTCCATCCACCAATGGTTGGTTCATGATGAGGTTTTGGGTACAAGCGGCCAGGTAAAGGTGAGGTGTGTGCACGGTGATATTCACAATTACCCTGTGACTGTCATTATTCAATCTTGGGGACAAAAGCATAGTGTGCGGTTTGTTCACGCCTCACCCATCCACTAATCTTGGGTACGAATTGGCTGGCATTTACTACTTTATTGAGGGAAATTTGCATGGATGGGTCCTGTAACAAAGTGTCTTGGTGTGTGGTTTGCGATTCACTGGCTGGGGAGGCGGAGCCGGGGCCGTCTATGTCAGCTCCGCGTCAGGATGATGTAAGGGAGGGGGAAGTCTCGGCTTCCCCAGCCTTAGAGGATTCCCTGCAGGGGATTTCCCTCTGGAGTAGATGCGAGACGAGACACTTAGGCATGCCTTTGACCAAGTGAAAGGGATTGATAGTCCACGCCTACAGCCAGACATTGCACTCACATATCCGTATTTTCAATTATCAAGGACTGGTTGTATCGAGTGACACAGGGTGCTCAGACAAAGGAAGATACAACCCAATTGTTAATACTGAAGAGCCGTCGGGAAATGTTATTCCATATGGCTCATTTTAATCTGATGGCGGGTCACTTAGGGCAGGAAAAACACTGGGGGATTCATGGGGATGTCCGCAGGTGGTGTGCAGCATGCCATGAATATCAGCTGGTGAATCCGCCGGCCACAGCAAGAGTGCCATTGCACCCCTTCCATTGATCGAGGTCCCCTTTGAAGAATTGGTATGGACCTCGTCGGGCCATTAGAGAGGACGGCATATGGGCATCACTTTGTGTTGGTCCTGGTGGACTACGCAATGCGATATCGGGAAGCAGTGCCTCTGCGCAACTTTTCAGCATGTAGTATTGCGGAGGCACCTTCAGAATAATCCCCAAGTGAGGATTCTGAAAGAAATCCTGACTGATCAAGGAACAACATTTATGTCACGTACACTACACGAACTGTACAAATTATTGGGGATTAAATTGATTTGGACCAGCGTTTATCATCCCCAAATGGATGGCTTGGTTGAACGATTTCATCAGACACTAAAGAATATGATTCGTAAGTTTGTGCATGAAGACGTTCAAAAGTGGCTCAAGCCCTTAATGTTTGCAGTACGAGAGGTCCCACAAGCCTCCACGGGGTTCTCCCCATTTGAATTATTGTATGGGCATCATCCACGCGGCGTACTCAATGTCCTACGGGAAAATTGGGAGGAGGGACCTTCAAACAGCAAAAACAAAATTCAATAAATTCTTGACCTGAGAGCAAAACTCCACACACTGGGGCAAATAACGCTTGGGAACTTGCTACGGGCTCAAAAACGTCAAAGCCGGCTGTGTAATAGGGGTACTCGGCTATGGTAATTTACACCGGGAGATAAAGTCCTTGTATTACTCCCCACATCGAGCTTGAAACTACTCGCCAAGTGGCAAGGGCCCTTTGAGGTCACACGGCGAGTCTGGGAAATCAATTATGAGGTTAAACGAATGGATAGAGGTAAAACCACCTCAATCTCCTTAACCCTTTAAAGCCTGAGCCCAAAATTCCGAAAATTCCATTCTGTGCCAGAATATGATATTCATATCCATATTCATATTACATTCATATTGTAGAGCCGAGGAGGGCGGGGCCGGGCTGGAATGAGACACACCCGGTTCCCAATCAGCCTGATGGGGCGCACGAGGGATAAAGGCGGCCGGGGACGACAGTTCGAGAGAGAGAGAATTGCAGGCAGCTGTACTGTGTGTTTTTGGTTGTGTGTTTTGTTTAAATTGTTTATTAAATTATTATTTATATTATTAAGCCGGTTCTCGCCTCCTCCTTTCCACTGAACCCCCTTACACTGGTGCCGAAACCCAGGAAGGAGGAGGGATTCCCGTCGCAGGGTCCTCGACACTGCCGTCCACCCAGGGGAGCGCCGCTGCCATCCGACGGGGGATGGAGTAGCCCAACCACCCGGACGCGGGGAACGGCCGCCGTCCGCGAGGTGAGTGGGGACGGGACTCCCCGACCGCCTGGAGCGAGGGAGCCGCTGCCGGGGGTGGAGGAGTGCCCTGCCATCCCCCGGGAACGCGGAGGGGTCGAGAGAAGACCGCCGTCCGCGGGGGGAGGAGGGAAGCGTCCCCTGTCGGACGGCAGTGGCACTCCCCTGGGTGGACGGCAGTGTCGAGGACCCTGCGACTGGAATCCCTCCTCCTTCCTGGGTTTCGGCACCAGTGTAAGGGGGTTCAGTGGAAAGGAGGAGGCGAGAACTGGCTTAATAATATAAATAATAATTTAATAAACAATTTAAACAAAACACACAACCAAAAACACACAGAACAGCTGCCTGCAATTCTCTCTCTCTCGAACTGTCGTCCCCGGCCGCCTTTATCCCTCGCGCGCCCCATCAGGCTGATTGGGGACCGGGTGTGTCTCATTCCAGCCTGGCCCCGCCCTCCTCGGCTCTACACATATTCATATAACATCACATACCTGAACTGTATATACCATATTGAGGAGAAAAACTAGGGCTTTCAAATGATATAAATATATGTATAATTATTTAAGGCTAATCATCCTTTATCAATAAGAATTCACACAGCAATTTTTACAAAAATCTTCTCCGGCCTCCATACTTCATCAGACAACTGCATTTTCAACCATTTTAATTGCAAGATAGAGAGAAACTTAGAGTGTATGAAATATACATAATTTTGTGGGCAATGTAGAATAGCAGACAGATTAGAAATATAATCTATTGTTTAAAAGTTATGACCATTCTAGTGATTAGTGGGAAAACGGAATAAAACAAACATTTAGAATGTTAAGATACATTTCACATGACCACTCCTCAAATACTCCTTTTGAGCATCTGTAATAATAAATTGAGTTTGCATCTGAAGTTGAAGGACACAAATACTGAAATATACATTTTATGTGTTCAATAAAACACACACTTTATTTAATTTGAACATTAGAATTTCACACGAATGACACAGCAAAACATACAAAATCAAACTTTTGAACTATCTACATTGAATACATTTTTAATAAAGAGTTCAGGAACAGAATGTATATAAATTCATAAATACTCAACAACTGCAATACTTGTGGAGATAAGAGAAGGAGAAAAGAGGGGAGGGGGAGGACAACAACACCAGTAAACACAGCCCAACCTAAGCCTCTTCACGAAACTGGTCACATTCTGCTGAGTGCCAAGACTGAAAACAGTTCCTATCGCAAACTGAGCAAAGTCTTTTGCCATTACATTCCGGTGTGCAACAAGCTACTTTAGTTTTATTTTCAGTCCTACATTTCCGATAGCATAGCCAACATCTCTTAAAGGACTCTTCAAATTTAGGGACATGGGCTGTGTGGAGTGATGACGAAAGAGGGATTACAGGCTTTAGTGTATGCAAAGGGAACTTGCGTGAATATCGATACCTCCCAGCTGACGAGCCAGGTTTTCTCTGAAATCTATCTGGGTTAAGTTCACCGGTCTACGCTCATCCTCTGGTGCCGCATGAATGTGTTGCCATTCCTTAAACAATATGAAACGACTGACGACGGCAATGTCTATGAAGTGGAAAAAAAGAGTCTTCCACCACTTCTGAGTTTTTTGTAGGACGTCATAAGAATTTATCATTTGGTCTGACCTATCAACACCACCCATGTTTTTGTTATAATCACTGATAACAGTGGACTAGAGGGCTACTTCTTTTGTCCAGTTGCCATCATTTTTTACAAACCTAGTAATTTCGGTTGAGCTATTCGCATTGTGGAAATTGGAGAGGCATGTAACTGCACGCGTGTCCTTCCACTAAATTACAAGTATATTCCCCTCAATCCTACACCACCTCATATCCCCATGAGCTGTCTTGCTTTCCCATCTTTTGATGCCTTTAAATTCTGCAGGAAACAGTTTATGATTCACCCTGCATGTCCCACAGGCATTAGTTCCCATTTCTATCAACTTAACCATAAGAGCTGGGGACATGTAAAAGTTGTCAAACCAAACATTGTGGCCCTGGTCTTTGAATGGCTGCAGTAATGATTCAACTATTTTGGTGGCCAAGTCAGTGACACGCCCATCATGACTACCTGTGTAAACATTAAAGTCGAGAGTATACCTCGAGTCTGATGTTGCATTTGACCCATAATTTAAAACCCCACCGAGTAGGCTTGCCCTTCATGTATTGTTTAAATCCTGAACGAGCTTTAGACTTGACCACACGTTCATTTATTGCGAGATTTATGGCAAAATAAGTTATTGATATTTAGTTAAAAATGTACATAGTATTGCTAGCTAATGTTTATTTAGCAAGTTTCACAAAAACTGGCAAAAAAAAGGTTGATATAAAAAGAGTCTCGCCGATGACGGTCACGTCAATTTTTCCAGAAAAAAACTAGCCAGTGCTGCTCCTACAAATAAATGCTTCGTAACTAAAAAGGTTTGACTCTCTTCCACAAGGGACAAAATTGGCCAAAAAAGTTATTGATATTTAGCTAATAATTCCATAGTATTGCTAACTAATGTTTATTTAGCAAGTTTCACATAAATTTGCTTAAAAATAGAGGCTAGCTGCCTGTCCGATGAACGCCGACGGTCATGTCATTTTTTCCAGAAATAACTAGCGTTACTCCTACAAATAAATGCTTCGTAACTAAAATGTTCTGACTTTCAATAGACAATACTGACAACACATGTTAAATAACTTGTCTTACCTCGAAAGATCGCCTCAGTTTTCAGTTTGAAGCAGTAAGTCCAACACTGGAGGTAATCTCCCAGCATATCCTCTCTGGTTCCGCTCAAGCAAATGGAGGATGACACTGATGACGCTACATTTATTATTCATGCCCATAACCCCTTAACCAATCATATATGTTTTTCGTTTATATTGTTATGAGTATCTGGCAGTTTTCAGAAATAAAATCGGTGATTGGATGGCGAAGATACAGGAACTATGGGTATGATTGTTCCCAAATTTAAACGCTCCGGCTGGAAAGGGTTAAACCATGGAGAGAGGCGGTCCCTGTGACTTTGGTGACGGTGGTTCTGGAGAAGGAGGTGCTCGGACCAGAGATGAACCGATCGAGTCACCCTGGTCACTTGCGGAGACCACCTCTCACCGTCACAAGTTATGGAGTTTGCCAGGTTGCAGAGAGAATACTCAGACATATTTTCACCTCTCCCCGGTCGTACAGATCTCATAGAGCACCATACGAAACGACCCCAGGGGTAGTGGTACATAGTCATCCCTACCGGTTACCCGAGCACAAAAAAAGTGGTTCGGGAAGAGTTAAAGGCTATACTAGATATGGGGGATATAGAAGAATCCCACAGTAACTGGGCCAGTCCGGTGGTGCTCGTTCTGAAGAGCAACGGTTTGGTCCAGTTCTGTGTGGATTATAAAAAAGTCAAAACAGTGTCTAAATTTGATGCGTACCCAATGCCTTGTATTGTAAACTGCTCAATTGGTTAAGCGCAGCTCGCTTTTATTTGACACGGGATTTAACGAAGGGATATTGGCAGATCCACTTAACTCCCATGTCCCGTGAGAAAATGGCATTTTCCACACCATTTGGCTTACACTAATTTATCACCCTTCCTTTTGGTTTGTTTGGGGCTCTGGCCACATTTCTGCAGCTCATGGACAGAATCCTCAGACCGCACGTAAATGAAGTGTGCAGTTGGACGGTTGGAAGTACGGTATCTGGCCACTTGGGTCATGGACAGATGTGGCTGCAAATTGATAAGACCACAGCAATTGTGACCTGTCCGAGACTCAAGACCAAAAAGGATTTGAGACAGTTCCTGAGGCTGGCTGGCCACTATAGAAGGTTTTTGCCTAATTATCCGGACGTCACCAGCCTGACTGATCTCACTAAAAAGGGAGCACCAGACCCAGTCCAGTGGATGGAGTCGTGCCAACAGGCTTTTACGCAGGTGAAAGCTGCACTTTGTGGCGGGCCATTGTTACTTTCTCCTGATTTTTCTCTCCCGGTTGTTTTACAGGCCAACGCATCAGACAGGGGGCTGGGAGCTGGGTTGTCCCAGGTGGTCAAGGGGGAGGAGTGACCGGTGCTGTACATCAGCCGGAAGCTCTCGGCGAGAGAGGTGAGGCACAGCACCATTGAGAAGGAGTGTCTGGCCATCAAGTGGGCAGTCCTCATCCTTCAGTACTACCTCCTGGGATGGGCTTTCACCCTCTGTTCGGACCACGCCCCACTCCAGTGGCTCCATCGCATGAAAGATACTCGCATGAAAGATACCAACGTGCAGATCACGTGTTGGTATCTCCCCTTCAGCCCTTTAAGTTTGAGGTGGTCCACAGACCTGGGCGCAGATGGCTGTCGTGGACGTCCTTTCCAGAAATGGGGGCAGGGGAGTACTGGGCAGGCCGGATGGCTCCCCAGCCTGAGTGGGGCGATGGAGGTATGTGGTTGTGGGGGCATGGTCAAGCACTGGTTTATGAATGGAGAGTGAGATCGGGACACCTGTTTCTCATTGCAGTGAGGGCGTGAGAGGGATTTCAGATGCCAGAGAGGGGAGAGAGAGTCGGACACACGCAGCAGAGTGTTCGGGGTGTTTTGTGTTGTGCTGAAAAGCAATTTCTGTTATAATTCAAATAAAGCTCAAGTGGATTGTTGAACCAGTCCCCGCTTCCTCCTCCTCAGACAACAAACTTGTTACACTCTTCTAAATCTCAACATAACAAAATATTAAACACTAACAAATATCCCCCTTTATATTCATCTTTGACAAAAACACATTTATTAACACTTAAAGGTGCACTCAGTAATTTTTTCCTCATTAAAAAAGTTAACTCCTAAAGACATGAATTGTAATTTTGCAATATATGTAGAAAATCATGACCACACATCAAAATGAAGACTCCAGTCATATCAGTAACCTTATAATTGCTGTTCTATTCTGCATGGAGAGAGTCCCCTCATGGGGTCTGCCATGTTGAGATCACATGACCAGCCAAATACAACTCGCTTAATCTCAGTAACTGTCCTGTTATTTGACACTTTCACTCATTGATTAAAGTAATCATGGCTGACTGTGAATACTAAATTTCTACAATGGCATCTGAAACTGAAAACTATTGATTTTAAATGATGCTGCATCCAAGCTGCTAGGTGTCACTGTAAGTCCAAGATGACACAAAGACAAGAGTGCACCTTTAATACCACAAAAAGTGTTCATGTAATTCCAACTTAAATTGATCAAGCAAACTTCCAATTTACAAATTTAAATAGATAGTACACAATGAAATTAAGTTGTGACAAAATGTTCTAAAATTGTGTTGCTTTAGTCTTTTTTAATTTTAAGTAAATTTAACAAGCAGCAAAATCCTTTTTTTTTTTATTTTTATTTTTTTTTAGTGCAGGCATGGACATCTAGGAATATTATTGATAGATAACTCAAATTAATTAAACTGACTCTTTGTGAATTAAACTGTTTCATTGAAATAAAGACTCCAAACAAACCGATTTGATTGTCACAGTTTGCTTGGTTGTAATGGGGCATTCATTCACACAATTATTTTTAAGGCATGATTCAATCACGTAATTCATTTAAACTACACTATGATGACTAAAATATTACAGCATAATTTTCTGTTACAGTATAATCATCTGTAAAGCTAACTTTGAAACGATGTGTGTTGTGAAAAATTACTTGACATGATTGTAAATTGTTGGAGGAAGCCTCTGTGTTGTTAAAGTGGCCATTCTTAATAATGAATGCCTTAATGTTATTGAAGACCTGCACAGTGGCCATAACTTTTAAAATATGAACACAAGATGTACCGTCGGTAAAAATATGGTGTTAGTTTCAACAAATCATGAACAATAAAACTCATTTAGAATGCTGACTATTATGACATGGCTTTCCATGCATTTTTTAAAAAACATTTATTATTATATTCCTGCATATGGGCAAAGACAAACCACAAATCAAAACAGTAAAATCACTCACAATAACATTTTTGAGTTTGAGATGATACCAACTCTTTGTACAACCCATGGAAGACTGAAAGAATTTTCTGGAATCTGTTGGAAAACAATGATTATTTTTTTTAAAATCCTAATACCTGCTACTTTTAGTTACTACCCAACAGTTTTTAAAAACTTGAGTAAACAACGTGAATACAGCCAATCACACTCCTTTAACACGTATCTGTTTTTGAAGCACCTGTCAGCTGTCTCTGTCTTATTCACAGTTCACCTGCACTGACTCATGTCTGGTCTTGCATCATGTCTATGGTGATTAATGCAATCCAACAGGTGTTTGGAAAGACAAACCTCTCCACTTGCTGCAATAGAACTGAACTGCTGTCAGCCTGCAGGCATTGTGCTGCGGCTCTATTCATCACATCACAACTGCCTAATCACTGATGAGACTGGAAGAGTTGCTTTCCTTGTTTAATGAAGAGTACCATATTTTAAGTTTGTATTATGAATGTGTTATAAATGCCAAATTTCTGTCATAAATGTCAGTGTTCTGTACAAGTCTGTCTCACTGCTATCCACTTTGTCCAAAACTTCTGGACAAACATTTTTTAATTTTTTAAGACACTTTGGTCAAACAATTTGCCTACATTCACACAGTCTGTGTTTCGGATTTACAACTGTATTTCATTAAAAGTTTATATAAGAATTTATTAACAAGACAGTGTCAGACTGTCCTGTTCATACAACAGTTTACAGGAGCTCAAATACTCTCTGTATAAATGAATAAACAAAGCCAAACCCTTTTCAGTTCTTGCCACAGCTGTGAGTAATGCCAGCAAAACAGGACTAACAACCATATTCTGCTGCTGTGTGAATAATTTGGAAATAATCTTGTGCCCCTTATTTACAATCTAGAAAAGAGATGTGATTACATTTTATATGCTCCATCTAGATTATTTAGATTAGGGTTTGTTCAAATGTTTTGATGCCAAGAACCGTCAAATTTAACAACTCTCTTACAAGGTTCCAACTTCCTAAAATATAAAGGCAGCTTTGTGTGTTTATGAGTATGTGTGATATTCTAAAGACAAATAAAATATTTGGTATTTCCCAAAACATTATTATAATTTATTGATGAGAGAGGTCAACAGAGAATGGCCAGACTGGTTCGAGCTGACAGAGAGGCTACGCTAAGTAGTAAACAAGTCGAACCTTGAGGCGGATTAGCTACAACAGCAGAAGACCAAGTTATATATAAATATACATATACACACACTGGCGGCCAAAAGTTTGGAATAATGTACCGATTTTGCTGTTACGGAAGGAAATTGGTACTTAAATTCACCAAAGTGGCATTCAACTGATCACAAAGTATAGTGAGGACATTACTGATGTAAAAAACAACACACCATCACTATTTGAAAAAGTAATTTTTTATCAAATCCAGACAGGCCCCATTTCCAGCAGCCATCACTCCAACACCTTATCCTTGAGTAATCATGCTACATTGCTAATTTGATTTTAGAAAATCACTTGCCAATATTATCAAACACAGTTGAAAGCTATTTGGTGTGTTAAATGAAGCTTAACATTGTCTTTGTGTTTGTTTTTGAGTTGCCACAGTATGCAATAGACTGGCATGTTTTAAGGTCAATATTAGGTCAAAAATGGCAACAAAAAAAAAAGAAACAGCTTTCTCTAGAAACTTGTCAGTCAATCATTGTTTTGAGGAATGAAGGCTGTACAATGCTTGAAATTGCCAAAAAAATTGAAGATTTCAAACAAAGGTGTACACTACAGTCTTCAAAGACAAAGCACAACTGGCTCTAACAAGGACAGAAAGAGATGTGGAAGGCCCAGATGTACAAATAAACAAGAGGATAAGAACATCAGAGTCTCTAGTTTGAGAAATAGACGCCTCACATGTCCTCAGCTGACAGCTTCATTGAATTCTACCCGCTCAACACTAGTTTCATGTACAACAGTAAAGAGAAGACTCAGGGGTGCAGGCCTTATGGGAAGAATTGCAAAGAAAAAGCCACTTTTGAAACAGAAAAACAAAAAGAAAAGGTTAGAGTGGGCAAAGAAACATAGACATTGGACATCAGATAATTGGAAAAGAGTGTTATGGATCTTTTGTGGGATCAGCTAGACTGTAAGGTGCGTGAGAAGTGCCCGACAAGACAGCCACATCTATGGCAAGTGCTACAGGAAGCGTGGGGTGAAATGTCACCTGAATATCTGGACAATCTGACAGCTAGAATGTCAAGGATCTGCAAAGCTGTCATTGCTGCACATGGAGGATTTTTTGATGAGAACTCTTTGAAGTAGTTTAAGAAGTTCTGAAATTTTTTTCAAATTGTAATAGTAATTTTTCACATTATTAATGTCCTGACTATACATTGTGATCAGCTGAATGCCACTTTGCTGAATACAAGTACCAATTTCTTTCCATAAGAGCAAAATCTGTACATTATTCCAAACTTTTGGCCACCAGTGTGTGTGTGTGTGTATATATATATATATATATATATATATATATATATATATATATATACATACTGTATATATTAGGGGTGTAAAAAAAATATTATATCGTTCGATACGACGCCCACTATACAATACCATATGTATTGCACGATACATTAACAAACAAATTATAGTGTAATTTAAACCAAGCAGCACAATATTGAGAGCTGCGTAATAATCTCCTCACCAGAGAGGCGGCACTGAGTGCTCACAGGAAAACAGAGCAACACACTTACAGTACATAGGCGAGAAGATCGATGGCAAACGGCATGTAGCTTGTACTGTAGTGGTACAGCTTGCTGAATTTTCAAAACAACGATGTCATGGCCTTGTGCTACAGTACATCAAACATGTCGTTTTATTTACGTCGACATCACCGCGCAAATCAGTGGATTTGTGAGGCAGAAACAGCAGCAGTAAGTTTAACAGCCGCCTCTCCCAACCAACATTGAGCGTGACATACACAGCAAGACGCTCATAAGTTATGAGTCATAACTATCAAAAATAAGCTTATTCCAAAAACCGACAACGTAAGAAACCCGTGATTACATGAGACTCATAATTATCTGCTTTTGACTTTGAAATGTGAACAGCTTTGAGAACACTTGCACATATGTTATAAGCCGGTAATAACGCCGGTAAAGTTCACATGCAAAGTGAAACGAGGAAGAGAGCAAAAAAAAAATTACATGTGTCAATCGGTTTTTGCTTTAAGCTGCTAAATAATATTGGATTATGTGCATATATCGTAAAACCAGAGGTCAGGTTCCTCTCGAGTTTTTTTTTTTTTTTTTTTTTTTAAACCACTAAATAACACTGAAAGGACTTTTTTCCTTGCTACAGTCACTTAAGCTTGTTCACAATAAAATATGTGTATTGTGAAAATGTGCTATACAAAATATAAATTACTAGAGTGTAGACACTTATTTCCTCAAGAAAAACATAAAAATTGTGAGTTCATATTAGTTTTTCACAACAATCAAACAAAATAAATGCAGTGCTATTGTTTAAGTTACTTAGAGCTCGGCTTTTTGTTCCCAATGTCAGACACTTTTGTGACATTTATGATTTAAAAGACATTTATGTTGAATCCTTCAACATAAATGTGCTCGTATCGTGAGGTTATGCATCATATCTTGAAATTTGTGTATCATTACATGCCTAATATATACAGTACATATATATATAATCTGGAAAAAAAAAATGACTTTCTAAGCATATTTAATTAATCTAAATTAACATGTTAATTTTGACAGCCCAACATTTGTTGATTCTACTTAAAAATGGATCTAGGCTGGTTTGAAAGGGTGGGAGGGAAGGTAAATCAATTTATTTGTATATTTATTTGTTAATTTATTTCAAACTGTGAACATTTCAATAAAAAAATATATTTCAACATTAAAGTCTATCTGCTGTTTTGTATTTGGGTTTTTGGGTTTGTTGAACCTGTAAGTTAAGTTTTCGAGTGTACAATTTTTATTCTTGCGACATCCAGTGTGTGTGACTTGGAGCATGACGAAGGTGTGCCTGCTGGCATGTGCGTGTGTGTCTGACACCATTGGTGTGTGAGGAGTGTGACTTCGTGTGCAAGGGGCGGAGTTGAGGCCCAAGGCAGTGCTACTTGCGAACCAGCCAAACTGCCTTTTTTTGATTTCAGTGCCATGACAATCATTGGGCCGTTCCAGCTGGCTTCCACTCCCACATCACGCAGGACTGAATAAGACCTGCTGCGGTTGCTCTGTTCCACGTTGTCAGCACAGCATGCACGAAACTAGTTCTTAATAGGAAAATCTCATA
Organism: Myxocyprinus asiaticus; assembly: GCF_019703515.2. NCBI lineage: Eukaryota > Metazoa > Chordata > Actinopteri > Cypriniformes > Catostomidae > Myxocyprinus > Myxocyprinus asiaticus. Next base: position 37,879,875 of record NC_059357.1, on the reverse strand, counting down.
TGCGTCCAATTGCTAGTCTCTACTTTTCTTCCTCAGCATCTGTTCGGAACTTCAATTTAAAAGGGGTCAAATAATTTTTTTAATTCACTTTTTCTCCCTGAGATCCACTTTTAATTATACAGTTTTTTGGTGCCAAAATCAGTCTTTGGGTTTGCTGTCAAGTGTAATGCAGCTTTTAACGGCCCCATTCTTCTTTCACAACCACTTTAAAAAGCCTGCATTACATTGTGGCAGACTTATAAATCAGTCCACTTCAAAATGTGTCACACAATTTATTAAGATCAGGCTGAATTGATCAAAGAGCTTGTTAAAAAATAAACTGTTGCCACTTGTTTGTAATGTTTTGACCATATCATCAGTAGTTCTTTTGGTGTTTAGGAATAATAACAGGCATTCTTGTTCCTCCATATTATTCACTTACAATGGAAGTGAATAGGGGCCAATCCGTAAACGTTAAAACCCTCACTGTTTCAAAAGTATAGCCACAAGACATAAACAGTAAGAGTGTTAACATGATTTTAGTGTGATAAAATCACTTACTAAACTTTTCTGAGTGAAGTTACATCCAATTTTACAACTTCGTTGCCATAATGACATTTCGACGTAAACACTAAAGTCCTAAAATGACTGTAAAAATTACGATTTAAACAACTTTACAGCTCAAATAATACACAAGTTTTAACAGGAGAATTAATGTAAGTGCTTTTATAAAATTATATAATTTTTGTGGTAATCACCATTATGCCACAAAGGCTTTTGATTGAGCTTATTTTGTATTGAATCAGGAATATTCTTTTAAGTTATAATGTCAAATTCAGTGTGTTAACTTGTATTTTATGCTGCTACTTTTTTCTAACACTTTTTTTTTTTTTTATTGTTGCCTGTTTGTTCATGCACAGTTTGAAAACTGGTCTGAAACCAGTTTATTCAGATGGAAAGACATGGCAGCTGCCTTTGATTTCGGACATAGCCCTTGTCCTATTTCACACACACACACACACACACACACACACACACACACACACACACACATGCGGATGTCCTTACTGCAGTTTAGAAGCCATTTTCCGCTTATTTCACTGTACACAGTGAACTCAAAATGGCAAATTTTTACCAAGGGTTGTTTTGGCACAGGTCCCTTCTATGACAAATTCTGTACTGTGCAGTCTCTACAGGTTATGTGTTTGTCACTGATATGTAATGTCCCAGGCTTGGCAAGTCCCACTTGTTATTCTGTGGGACAACAGACGGTAAATTAAGTATTTTGCAAGGGCTTGGCAGTGATTTGCCTAACCTCTGCCGAGTGTTTGTTCACTCAGTCTTCATTAGAAAGATGATCCCACATACTGATGCCAAAACATGAAATGATATGGAAATGTGGTCATGTTCTATCTAAAACCGGTCATATCTGCTCTCCAGTTGAATTCCCAAAAACCTAGAAAACTCCTGGGAATGGCTCTTTTCAAGTGACTGCTGACTGATTCTGTCTCTGCATATTTATTTTAGTACATGGTGTTTCCATAAAATATGCCCGGTTACTTTCAGCACCCTTGGGATGTTTTTCTGATGTTGAAATATGGATGAAAAACAGAGCTTAAGTTTTGGGTTTTCATTTTTCATGAAAGTTTTGTGGCACTTATTAGTGTAAAATACTGTGAAAGTCCCATTAAAATGTCAGATCTGTGTAAGAAATCAACACTGTAGTTGTACAAAAGTCAACTGAAACCAAAAGTAAAATAAAACAGTAGCTGATTTTCTTCTCAAACCACAATCTGAGATGGATTAAATAAGGATTAATTTTTGCGTAATTTCTGGAAGCAGGTACCAGTAAAGAGTATTTCATTAGCCAGCATTGATCATATTTATGTTTTCTCTAAATCTAACTAATCCAAAGTTCTTAAGAAAATTAAGGCACGATAGGCAAATATTATGTTTTAAATTCTCCTGGTTTCTGGGTCATTTTCTTCTTTAAAATGTCCTCTATAAGACCTTAATATAATAAAAATGTTGAAAAGATGGATGTATGTTGTGAATTTATATGTGCATAAAATATGAATTAGCAATACCTGCATTTAAAGGTCATTTAATCCAAATGAGTGAAATAAGCACAGCAATATCAACATATATGAATCAAACACTACTGTTGGGTTCGAGTCCATCTTAGTCGAGTCCCAGTCAAGTCCAAGTCTTTAAACAATCAAGTCCGAGTCCAAAAGGGGCCAAGTCGGACTCAAGACCGAGTCCATAACAGGCCGAGTCCGAGTCGAGTCCGAGTCCGAATGAATCTGTTCATGAATTCATGTTCATGTTCTGAATTCAAATTGTAACCGTAAACTCAATATCAACATTTTAAGCTTATTTTAAACTTCACAACTAAGAAAAACTGTTTGTCAATATAAATGTAACAAAAACACCTCTGTTGCCTTTCATATATATATTTTATGATTAGTATCCTGCTGAACAAAATTCAAAGTGGTTTCAGAATGAAAGCATATGTTTTAGGTGTATGAAGACAAAACTGTCCTGCAACACAATTCTTATTGCGTTCTGTTGACATTTCAATTATTTGTTGCTTTTCCCCTCCACTCAAAATAGACTAAAGAAAGTGAAAGCTGCATTAGTTATTACAACCAAAGTTATTATTATTAATTCTACTTCATTTTCAATTTGTCAATTCAATTTAATTTAGATTTATTTAAAATTATCTCTATCTAAATAAATAATAGTCTATACTGAGATTTCTTTTTTAATATTTTTTCTCTATCTGCCAACTGATTTGGGAAAATACAGTACATACTATTGAGTCAACACAGTAGTAATTAGCACTCGCTGAGATGTTACGTCTCACGATTTGACTGCAAATGCTACATCCAAAAACACTGGAAAAGCCCACTGATAATATTAGGGCCATGTCATCACGTGATTTTCTAGTTAATTTGCAGGAAACCGCACACTGCAGGGCAGTTCTGCGTGCTGCTCGTGTACCTAAATCCCTGATGCGTCCGTGTGCGTCTCGAGGCAGCTGCTGCAGAAGATAAAACAAATAATAATAATTGATATTTGCTTGAGCGGCAGCCGCGTTGGTCTGCAATCAGTCTGAAATCTTTAAATACCAACCAAAGAAAATTTAATTGAGCTCTTTTTTAATTGCAAAAACATGGAGAATAATAATTTTGAGTCATAAATTTAACAGAATTGTCCTTCAAAAGTGTCAGAAATGTAGGCTAAAAAAAGATGTGCAAAAGTTACCCAGTGGTTTACAAAAAAAAAAAAAAAAAAAAACATTTTATTAAAAATAAATAAAAAATAAAAACATCATAACCAACTAAATTAATCTCGTAACATGAAGTTTAACTTCATTCACAAACTCTGTCATTGAATAATACATTTATTTTATAGTCTATAATTAAATTATAAACAAAACATTTCACTGCCCAAAATATCCTAATATTTTATTGTGCATGGTTGAATGTTGTGAATGGTGGACAAATGCTGTAAAAGAATGTATTTTAAGCAGCTCGTCAATGCTTGGAAAATAGTCAGTCAACAATAAATAGGTGCTGTTTATCTGTTTAGAGTTGCTGTCTGCTTAAGTTACAGTTAATTCATCAAGCTATTATGGACCAGTTCAAGCTGACAACACTGCGTGGACCACAGACTACAGAAGCCTACATGTGTAGATACATTACGTCTAAAAAAACTTAATATCCAATATTAATACTATTTTTATGTATTTTTATTTTGATATGCTGTTTTTAGTAAACTGTGAGAGACATGATGTGGGTCACTTGACTCAATGAAGTTCTTGATTTTAAGTTTTTAACCACTATGAAACCGTAATACGAGCACCGTCTTGGCTGCACAAATGCCACACACAGTTTTACCAGTTGTAAGTTCCCATGTTGTGTGATCTGCCTTGTTTAGTTTCTATTACATTGGATACATACCCATCTTTATGTTTTCGTCATGCCAGCCACCTCGGTAGTCGATGTTATACAGCAGTCTCTGTAGCAACATTCAAGCGTATTGGTTGACTGATGAGTGTGCACGTGCGTATGTGTGTGTGTGTTTGATTAAACACAGTAAAACAACTCTGGCTATGTCTATGACTTCAGGGGCTAATACAGCTGCATGCAGACAGAGATGTGTTCATTAATTTCGGATTTGTTATTTATTTATTTATTTAATTGCATCACAAATGTCATGGACTCTGCTGGACTCGGGAAAAAATCCCAAGTCCCAAAGGCTCGAGTCTGAGTCAAGTCCGAGTAAAAATGCATCCGAGTCTGTGACAAGTCCAAGTCCATTAAAACTGGACTCATGACTCGGAGTCCAAACTCGAGTACCCCAACTCTACCAAACAAATTGGACATGGTTTCTCATTTAAGTTGATTTGATGATGATTTTTTATGCAATATTATCTTTATTAATATAACTAATATTAATATGAATTATAACTCAATTTGTGTAAACATGGGCAAAAATGGGTGTGTATCAACATTTTACATCATGTCTATTGTGTTTTGGGGGCGAATTATAATGCAAAAACAATGGTAATAATGATTATAACCCCCAGATATTTAGTGTCTCTGAAACCCCCAGGATGTTATCTTTAAAATACACCAAACATCTAAAACTATGGCATGAAAGGTCTTGGAGAAATTCACAAAATTAGACTGCTAGGATAAAAACCAAGGTTAACAAAACACTGAATTCGCAATTCATTTCGAAAGCAGAAAGCTGAAGTGAATCTTTGAACTTTTTTTACTTTAACTTTGGGTTGAGAAATATCTGTTGCTTCTGGCTTTTACCCTACAAATAAAGTAATTCTGAAATTTCACATCAAGAAACTAAGATCTAGTTTCATTGCATAGATCCTTGATGTCTTTGATGAGCAAACAGCTCCTTGGTGCCAGGTATTTACTCACAGAGCTGTCCTCACCCTTTTCTAAGTGAGTCAATGAAGCAGGTGTCCACCCACCTGTAAAATAGCAGCAGGCTCATGACCAGTTTTCAAGCAATGCAGAACACGATCTTTGAAACAGGAGAGCAATTGTTTGAATCCAAAGACTACATGAATGTAGTCAATGTGAATCTGTTGCACAGAGCAGCTCTGTCCAGATGTCCCGGGAGACCAGTCTATGACTACAATATCTGATACTCCAGTGTTGGCTAAGTTACTCAAAAAAAGATCAAATTACTAAATACTTCTCTAAAATGTAATCATGTTATTGACATTATTGTTTACTTCAAAAAAAGTAATCACATTACAAATTACTTTTAAGTTACTTTCCAAGTAAAAGTTTTTGTTTATCCACTCAACAAATACAAAATAATATCTATTTTTCCATCCAAGTTGCAAATTTAATTTATGCGAAAAACGATAATATCACAAAAGCAATGTGTGAATAAAGCCGTGTTTCCATATCATGTGTTCAAAAGAACAAAATAGTCACTTTCAGAGAAATTGTATCCACTCTGACTCTTTTATTAATAAAATACTCACAATTTAGAGCATGCAGCCAAAACACTGTAAAGAACTTTGTCTCATGTCTGGGAGCAACAGTTCTGGGAGCACTATGTGTGTGTGTGTTCCTCCTTCCTTGTCTTTTTTCAAAAGTGTCAATGAACTTCCTCATCGGAACAGTTAATGTTTGTATTCAACTTATTTGCTTTGCAAACTCTGTTCAGGTTTTGCAATTTCTAGACACATTATTTCAGGATCAACAACATTTCAGATGTGATTATTGGTCCTCTGGTTAGTCCATTTATGAACAAGTTATTCAGTCACATTACATATTTTGATGCGCACCTTGTATTCCTAATAAATTCAATAGGAGTTTATTCTGTAAATCTGTTTCCATCATAGTTTATGCAATCTTCTTATCGAATAAAAAATGTATCCACATATCCAGAATATATGTTTTTTATGCACATTTTGAAGATTTTATTCGCATCTTGGTGTTTCCATTCAGCAGTTTTTTGTGAAATCCCAAAATGCGCATAAAAATACATGGTTGGAAACCCAGCTAATTTCTCATTAGGGGACGCAATAATATTATTTTGTAAATTTGTAACCCAAGTAATGTATAAAAAAGTAATTAACTGTAATTACAGTACTTTTTTTTTCTTTTCTTTTTTTTTTAATCCCCTTTTCTCCCCAATTTGGAATGGCCAATTCCCACTACTTAGTACGTCCTTGTGGTGGCGCGGTTATTCACCTCACTCCGGGTGGCAGAGGACAAGTCCCAGTTGCCTCCGCTTCTGAGACCGTCATTCCATGCATCTTATCACGTGGCTCGCTGTGCATGACACCGCAGAGACTCCCAGTATGTGGAGACTCATGCTACTCTCCGTGATCCACGCACAACTTACCACACGCCCCATTGAGAGCGAGAACCACTAATCGCAACCACGAGGAGGTTATCCCATGTGACTCTACCCTCCATAGCAACCGGGCCAATTTGGTTGCTTAAGAGATCTGGCTGGAGTTACTCAGCATGCCCTGGATTCAAACTCATGACTCCAGGGGTGGTAGTCAGCATCAATACTCGCTGAGCTACCCAGGCCTATGTAATAACAGTACATAATAACTTTGTATTTAGATTACACCCAACACTACACACCCAGGTAGTGGGTAACACTTAAAGGAATAGTTCACACAAAAATGAAAATCCTCTCATCGTTGGCTTAGTTTATATAACCAGTTGAAGTGTACAGTAGGTCAAGGCGATTTTTTTGTGTTGCAGGGGTACATATTTGACCATCACATAATATGAGAAATCGCCAACAAGCTGGACGGCGATCTAATAGGAACACACACACAGAAATGTGCCTAGTATTTTCTGCTCTCTGCTCTTTATAAACTGTATAAATGGATGCATTAAAATCATGTAGCAATTCATTTGCGATATATCGCAATTATGTTTATAGGATATATATCTTACTGTCCACCACTAATATTCTTAATTTAGGATGGCAATCAGTTCTCTGCACAGTTAAACAAGCATCTTAACACCTTGCACCACCATGCACCCCTTACCTGGCACAGTCATTCAAATTCAAAGGTGTCTTACTGGCCATAAAAACAGAATCCTTCATTTCTTGGTCTGCATGCAAAACTCAGGATGTTTTTTTTTACTTACACGGGAAAGATTTGAACTAAAAAAAAAGTGTTTGAATCTATTAATTTCGAGGATTGTTCATCATTCAAATGGAAATCTGCCCATGTTTCCTCCAGAAATCAGTATGATATATATATATATATATATATTGTTTGTTTTTGTTTTTTGTTTTTTTTGCAGTAATCACAAACGACTGTGATTGGTGCAGCCTGAAAATTGCTGAGAAAAGGAACTGTTGTCATGTGACAATGCTCCCCTCGTGCATTTATTTGCCGCTTCAAAAGGTGTCGGACAATAATTTACATAATAATAATGATAGTGAGAAAGTTTAATAGTCATTTAAAGGAAAATAAAAACATAGTATAGCCCAAATGTTGGTCGGGACATTTCCGATCTTCTGAAAGAAGGTAGGGACATGTTGTATCCATGGTAACAGTAGAATTTTATTACGGTAAAACCTTGCTCACTGTAGTTAATCCCTGAATGGTTTCCTTTAGCTTAGTGAACTGTCTAAGTGATTACAGCATATGCAACTCTCTCATGTCATTTCCTTAGGTAAGGGAAAATCACACTTTGAGTGTTATACTTCAGAGGAAATCTTAAGGTGTTTTATGCAACCAGGCACTGAACTTTGAATCTTCAAAAATCACATAAAGGCAGCATAAAAGTAATCAATAAGACTCCAGTGGTTAAGTCTATATTTTCAGAAGTGATATGATAGGTGTAGGTGAGAAACTGAACAATATTTAAGTACTTTTTTACTATAAATTCTCCTCCCTGCCCAGTAGGTGGCGATATGCACAAAGAATGTGAATCGCCAAAAACACAAGAAGAAGAAAGTTATGTGGAGTGAATGTGGAGATTTGTGGTAAAAAAGGACTTAAATATTTATCTGTTATTATTGACCATATGACATCTGAAGACATGGATTAAACCACTGGAGTCTTATGGATTACTTTTATGTGGCCTTCATGTGCTTTTTGGAGCCTCAAATTTCTGGTCACCATTCACTTTTATTGTTTGGACCTACAGAGCTTAAATATTCTTCTAAGAATATTTGTTTGTGTTCAGCAGAAGAAAGAAAGTCATATACATCTGGGATGATACGAGGGTGAGTAAATGATGAAAATTTTCATTTTTGAGTGAACTATCTCTTTAATAATATGGTTGTGTACATTAATGTAGTTAATGTATTAATAGGAATTGTAAACTAACAATGAACAATTATTTTTTACAGCATTTATTAATCTTAGTTAATGTAATTTTTAACACTATTGTGCACTGTAAGTTTGTTATGCTTGTTCATCATACATTAACTAATGTTAACAAATACAACTTTAATGTAAAAATTGTTTTACTGTCAGCAGAAATTAACATTAATCAAGATTAATTAATGCTGTAAAAAGGAATTGTTCATTGTTAGTTCATGTTAACTACTACTAATATTAACATACTGTATGCAGCCTTATTGTGTGTGTTACCAAAAAATCAATCTGACTGATGGAGATAATTGTTATTTTCAAAAATGTAGCCCTCTCTTCAATGTATTTCTCTTATTTGTTTCTGTGCTCCACTGAAATATTTTCTGCTTATCCTTCATGTCATTTAGAAGTATAAATCTGGTGGGCTACACCAAGTGCTAGATATTTACATTTTTAACCAATCAGTAAATTTTTACCTTGACACAAATGAGAGAAAAGAGATTTCAAAAGATATCACAGAGAAGCAGGACTGCGCCACAAGCATCAATATTTGTGAAAAAATGACCCTAGATGGGCAAATATAGGACTATCATAGTTGTTTTAATGCTGTGAGGGGGCCTCCACACAGTGGCTTGAGAACATAACTGGGTTAATATGATAATGTAGTTAATGTTTTACATACTACTCCAGGAACTGAGAGCTATTTTGACATACTTAAACAGTCATAAGTCTTAAAGGATAAGATCAATAGTTACGCTCATTGATACACATTGTTAGGACAAACAATCCTGAAAGCTTTCAGAGGAATGACAAAGAGCACCAAACTGGCTCTAAAGTTCTGGTTGTGAATCATTTGTTTACAGTTCCTCTGAGTAAAATATGCGCACAATGAAATCTCTGTTCACCAGAATGTGTTTGTGTGTACTCGTGTGTTTATCTGTCATCCGCTCTTGAGAAGGGCCGGACGCAGTTATAGAGAGCACACAAAAGCAGTTGCGAATAAGCATGTAGTCATTTATGCAGTGGTGGACAAAAATCCTGTACTTGAATAAAAGTACAAATACCCTGAAAATGCTTCTTAAAAGGCTTACTGTAAGAATTACTGTAAAAGTTCTAATCTATTAAGACTATCGTTAATGATTTTTTGGAATTTTATTTATTATATGTGCACTTGCGCTGCATATTTCAAGTCTTCTAAAGCCCTACGAGAAGGGAAGATGTGCTAGGTTCTGATTTACTCACTTATTGGAATTTAAAGGTGCCCACATAAAATGTTTCCTCTAAAGAAATAACTAGTACTTTGGGGCTCCAGACAAACACATTAGAATGGTGGCGCTGACACCATCAACGTCTTCTAATAATATTGCATAATTTGTCTCACTGAAATGTATATAAAGTAAACCACAAATAGAAGTAATGTCATATCTCTCACATGTTCGCTCATTCGCTATTCCCTATAGTGAATGCCACATAGTGGGAAAGATATGGAACGATTTCAGACTGTCTGAAGGGAACTGGCCAGATAAAAGCAAAACGTCTGATTGGTCAATGACATGCGGCAGCCTCGAAGAGATTAATTTTTATCTTGTGCGGTGGGTGCCAAGTGGTCATGCATGCAAAGGTGACAGAATTCTCATGGACGAGCTTAACAAGCGGTGCCGCCTACATTATCTCGCCTGTCACCTCCCAATGAAAATGAATAGGGAGCCCGAATGTATCAAGTAAATAGTTATAAATGACATACGATGATGCACAAATGTGGAAATATAAATATTAGGTCTTTAAGAAGTTAATTCAGTGTGATTCATTATTTTGAAAATAACTCTAATTAAAAAAATGTATTATGTCCCTGGACCATAATAAGGAATATGCCTACCATCTGAGCAATTCAAGCTTGAAGTACATCCTGTTTTTAGCAGGTGTAGTAAGCGAAACTTCAGCTGTATAGGCAACGCGCAGCTGAACAGACAACAAACCATACTCAGGCTTGCTTGACACTAGCGACAGCACAAGACAAGGACGGACAAAGTTCTTGCGTTCAAACACAGAGCGGAAAATTTTATCAATTGACAGCCCTAAAGTATACACTCACTGAGCATTTATAAAGAACACCTGTACACCTACTTATTCATGCGATTATCTAATCAGCCAATCATGTGGCAGTAGAGCAATGCATAAAATCATGCAGATACGGGTCAGGACATTGAGTTAATGTTAACATCAACCATCAGAATGGGGAAAAATGTGATCTCAGTAATTTGGATCGTGGCATGATTGTTGGTGCCAAACGGGCTGGTTTGAGTATTTCTGTAACTTCTGATCTCCTGGGATTTTCATGCACAACAGTCTCTAGAGTGTAAAGAGTGTTGGGCCTCATGTATTCAGATAAAAGACAAAGGCAGGCCTAACACAGTCGTAAAACCTAACTCAGGCCCCCACATACTGGGTCATAAATTTTACTGATAAAAACCGCACGAAAATCAAACAAAGGGAGTCCAAAACAGACTACAAATCCCATGAAGCCTTGCTCACTAAGGATCGAACTCTCAACTCCTATTGGATGAGGCACACGACAGAACGCACCTCAACCATGACATCATCAGGAGTAGAAATACCTCTGAAATGCTTCCGGGATTTGCTTCCAGCAACTTTGCTCACCGTGTGTAGACGCAGCTCACCGCTGCTCTCAGGTGCAGCCTCGTGGCACAAGGAAGTAACGTCCGACTTGAAACTGTGGCCATACAATCTCCATCTCGCTGGACGAGTTGAGATTACTCTGTGTTCAATCGAACACTCTAACGGATCCGAAGGAGACCGCCGAGCAATCCGCATCTTCATCCGTTTGCCAGCAGAAGTGAAGAGATAAAAGATTTCTCTTCCATCTTCAATCAAGTCGACGTCACTGATTTCTCCGCCAGCCCGCCGAGAATCAGCAGCCGTACCACCCACCGACAGAGCGATGAAATGGCCTCCCGTCATCACCCGAGCCTCAAGGAACCGAGTCGGAGTTAAAGGACGGATGAACACACATTCTGCATCCTCATGCGATTCAAGTAAGAGGTTTACGTCTGGGCAGAGATAGAATATTATGGTGTGTTATTCTTGTGTACCAAGGTTATTGCTTGTACAGTTTATGGACTGCCATGTCCGCTCATTATTAATACTCAGGGTATTAATTATCACGAATTTGATTTGCTGTATTGTGGTCCAACCACATTGGACTGTTGTGCATTTCCGGTGAGACCGGCAAACTGAGTTTATCCATTAAAGAATCAAAGACCGGGACGGTTTACGAGCCGTCCACCGCGTCTCTGAGTGATAAACTAACAGCTGCTTCCTCTCCCACGATCGCGAAACCAGCTTTGGGGCCGTCACTTTGTTCTCTCTCTCTCTCTCGTACTAACCACATACACACACACACACACGTGCGCGCGATCCCTCACAAACATTCTCTGACACATTTTTGGCTAGTAGATAGCTTCGTGATAAAGCTCAGCTTTGTCCCTAAGCTATCGTACAAGCGGATACACGCGGTAACTGGTAGACGCCATTGACTGGTTTCTCTCTGCCCATATTCTCTGGCCGGAAGTCTCGCGTGACATACTCTCCACGAGAGTCACGTCCGCCATTTTGTGCACGTCCCTCCTTACACACACAAACACACTCACTCTCACACACACACACCCTCATTTGTTATAGGATTATTTAGATTTCCATATCTAATCATATCACTGTCTAGTTGGTAGTTGTAAGTCGGAAGTTTATTGACTGCATTGTATTAATTATTAATTGATATTACTGCATAAATAAACTTTGTTTATATTACAAAGAGAAGTGTTTTGGTTTGTTTTGCATATGCCTGTGTCATGCTGATGGGATGTCAGTGCTCGGATTCAAGCCTTCATTCATTGTTTTTCTCCCGAAAATCGATATTCTTCGGATGTCGATTTTCCTAAGAGAACAATCTAATATTGAGACTGTTATACTATCTGGTTATTAGTCCCTCATCCCAGGGTGGTGCCCCGTCAATGTTAATCCTTATTAATATTCTATTGGTTTTTGATAATTGATAATTATCTTTGATGATTGTTGAATTTGAAGGATCAGTAAGCTAGTGTTAATTTTAATCAATGTTTCATCGATGTTAACAATTAACGATTATTTTTGATAATTGTTGATTTAAAGGATTAGAAAAGCTAACATTGATTCTCATCAATGTTCTATTGATTTTAATAATTAATAATTATCTTTGATAATTATTAATTATTGATAATAACCAAACCCGCTCCTAAACGTAGCGCACTACATTTACTGGAGCCCCATATGAGGTTTTAATGAGTTAGATTCAATTAATTAATTTAAATATTAATTAATAACTAAAGAAATAATTATTAATTATTTCTGATAGTAACACTGATCTAAACAACCAGTAAATTCCTACAAGAGAATGGTGCGAAAAAGAAAAAAACAAAACATCCAGTGAGCGGCAGTTCTGTGGAACAAAAGGCCTTGTTGATGAGAGAGGTCAACAGAGAATGGCCAGACTGGTCTGAGCTGACAGAAAGGCTACAGTAACTCAGATATGCATCTCAGAATGCACAATATGTCGAACCTTGGGGCGGATGGGCTACAACAGCAGAAGACCACGTTGGGTCTTGTCAGACCAGGCGATGTTTTTCCAATCGTCTACTGTCCAGTTTTGATAAGCCTGTGCCCACTGCAGCCTCTGTTGCTGTAGCCTATCCTCCTCAATATTTGACGTGTTGTGTGACAGGGTTACTGTCACCTTCCTGTCTGATTGGACCAGTCTGACCATTCTCCTCTGAGCTCGTCTATCATTAATAAGCCATTTTCACCCACAGAACAGCCGCTCGCTGGATTTTTTTTCACCGTTCTCTTTACATTCTAGGGACTGTTGTGCATGAAAATCCCAGGAGATCAGCAGTTACAGAAATACTCAAACCAGCCCATTTGGCACCAACAATCATGCCACGGTCTAATTCACTGAGATCATTTTTTCCCCATTCTGATGGTTGATGTGAACATTAACTGAAGCTCCTGACCCATATCTGATGACTTTATACATTACAATGCTGCCACACAATCGGCTGATGAGATACTTGCATGAATATGTAGATGTACAGGTGTACCTAATAAAGTGGCCGGTGAGTGTATATATACAGTATATGCGCTGAATGGCTTCTCGGTTGGACAACACCGAGAAGCCAATTCAGTGAGTTGCTAGTTTGAAACCCTGGTTGACTGCATTGCTGAATTAGTGGCTTGTTTACTTGGAGAACCTCAGCGTCTAGATCAGTGCGAATCGCGAACTAATAATTCTGTCTGATTTGCAACTCAGCTTAACCAGTTCATTGGAATGAATTGGCTCAAAAGAATGAATAATTTATTTCATAACCAATCGTTTTTAATACGAATCAGACATCACTATAATTTATTTTCAGACTTTGAAATAACGAGGAAAGACAAGTTTTTCTGAAATGCAGTGGAGTAAAAAGTAAACATTTTAGTTTCATTGCATTAGATATGAAATATAAAACAAAGTGACATCTGCTAACAAATGATGTTAGAAATTTTCTCAGAACTAACTTGGCCTAACTAAAGCCTTTTTTTTTATTATTACTTTTTACCAACTGGTGTCAATGTTATTTTTGTAGATGATTATTAGTATGAAGTCAATTCCCCTCAAGTTCACAAACTAGAAGAGTAACCACAGGTGTAGTTCATCACATTAACTATGGACATGTTCCACTAACGTTTGACAACCAGAAAGTGTTTAAAAACATTTTGGCTCTGGCTCAGCATCGTAATTCAAATGGAACCTCATAAGTGACCGTGTTAAAAAGCTCTACATAGGCAGCATGTGCATCATTCACAAAGTGAATCATTTGAACTGTATATCTAGTGTTTCATCATTTAAAACCTGGCAAACTAAGTTTTCTGAAATGTTTTCTTAAAGTTTTTTTTTTTTTTTTTTTTTAAATAAATGCCTTTTTTTTAATTATTGTTTTGTTGTTTAATTCAGTCAAATGTATGCAACTGTGCCTACTTGTTGGGCCCACTGTGCATGTTTTATGCTCCTTTAAGTTTGAATGTTTATTCTTTAAAAAGTCTTCACAGTATTTCCAGTTCCAAAATGGTATGACCTCACCAGATACAGCTTATTCGGTGGTGTCACATCAAAGCATCTTTTGAAAACATTTGCTTCAAAGATGTGTTTGTTTCACAGAACTCTGTCTTGTATAATTGGTTTCCTTTACTTCTTTTGAGTCATGTAAGACTGAAACCAGAGGTTAGCATTGCATTTGTGAACAAAAATGAAAACTTTTCTTTGTTACAAAATCTGAATGAACTGCAGAAGAATCTAAATGAAAACAGAAGCATATTATTTGTTAAGCCAGGGGCCTTTACGGGGAACCGAAGCGTTCTCCTGCACCCTATGATCTCCATGCTTGTCCACTGCCATCATCAGCGCAAAAGGATGACGCTTTTTATGGTCTGCACACTATGTGGTTCAAGCATATCTAAAATGATTGTCTTCAGCAAGCAATATCTGATCTCTCCTCCCACACAAGGTTTGGAATGCCGTCCAAGAAGGGGCCGCTTCACCACAGGGGCTGTATCGAAATCAGTCTGACAATACAAATCTGAAAAGAAGAAGAGCCCCTCCTAAAGATGATGAGTCAAACTGTGATCACTAATTCTATCTCTATGACTACAGCCATTTGCAGTGCTCCCTCCCACAACCAGCTGTTACTAATGCAGCATTCTTTCTAAGAAGACATGCACAAAATCTGGAGCAAAATAAAATGAGAAATCATTAGCAGGATCTCAGGCATAATCTGTCAAATCTGTCAAATTCTTTGAGCGAGATGACTGATACCATAAGCTACACTTTTAGTAAGGCTGTCGTTTTAACATATTAAATGAGTCAATTTTATAAACAAGTGTTACATTTACACATTTAATCACATATGCATGTGTAAAGTACATAATAAGGGATTTTCCTATCATTGGCACTATTCAAGCATTAAGTACCACCTAAATGCAAAGCATTATTTTGCACGTCCAATACTAACCAAGAGCAGGCAGCACAGAATGAGTAAGTGGTTCACACAGTACACTTTCTTGTGTTTAAAAACAGCTATATGGAGCAGAAAAGAATAGAAAAATATCAAAAATTGACCTGTTTTTAACTTGACTCCGCATCTTAAAAAAACGTGGTGCTCGTGAGGAGAAATAAACAGCAAAACGTGATGCAATGGCCAAAGACATCTGACTACAGTACATTTGTACACCGACAGTTAAAAAGTATACAGATGGAATGTGCAAACGCATCCTGTGTGAACGGCCCCTTAGGCCACTTCCACACTAATACGTTTTTAGAATACATTGATTTCATTTTGTTAACGCCACTTGCCCACACAGGAATGGTATTTTCCTCCTCTGAAAACAGAGCGTTTAGCAAAAAATGCTTTCCATAACAGCATAGCTTGGAAAACAATGACATTAGGAAACTGAAAACAGAGTTTTCATTCAAAAACTAATTAATGTGGATGTGGCCTAAGTCAACCTCGAACAGTCTAGGGCAGTGATCATGTTCAATGATATGAAACTTTTTGTAATGTCTATTCAGTGTTTTACATGTCTGCCACAATAATGTATTAAATTGTCTTAATTTGGGTACTTTTCTCAGCCAATATTGACATATTTGATTCCAATTAATGTGATTAATTAATCAGCATACCATTTGATTAAAAAATTTTGAAAGCCGATTGAAAGCCCTCCTTTTTAGTCCAGCATGAATTAAGTTTTTCAGTATTTTCATTATCAAAAAAATAAAAAAATAAATACAATCTGTGATAGAGGAACTAATGTGGCACCGCCATCATAAAACAATAAGCTCCCACCTGCTAGGGTGAGTCTCTCTTTGTCAGTAAAGGCCTCTGGAGAGGGTTTTTGGGGTGAGAGATGGTGTAGATCGATGGAAAAGAGTGGGAATGAAGTATGAGCATGCTGATGGCTGACTGATGCACAGCTTGAAAGCATTAAAAGGGCTGATACAGCATAGCAGGCAGAGTGATACACAGTGCACACATGCAAAATGTCATCCTAGGCACTTACAATGCAGCCATTGCCCCATTAGGATTGACAAATGCTCCAAAATTAACTTTGCAATGCTTTTAATTATTTTTGGGGGGGTGAACTATTCCTTTAAGTATGATTTAAGTATGCTATTAACAAATATTTCTGCACTGACCCACTGAATGGCAGTTTTACCAGGAACAATAACAACCAACGTGATAACTGACTCTGCAGCAGCCACAGTGTTGAAATGTGTGGCGGCTGGTACGTCATTCAACACCTCAGTTCGTACTGCACTCTACTAATGAATCTCCATACCAAGACAAGACTTTGTCTTTCATTTCAGACAGATAAACAGTTGTTTTCAAAACATGTTGAAGAATGCAAAGTATCTGGCTTTCAGATACTGTCCCAATGCCAGGAATATGACAGGTATGCATTGCTTCAATCCCTTTTTGTAAGTGCAATTCTGCAATTCTTAGCAATGTTTACATCCAGCCTAAAAATTGCATTTATAGCTCAATCGAAATGAAAAGCCTTCATGATCTTAAATAATATATAAAACAGAAGAATAATTAATATGTAAACCTTTGAATCAAAATACATACATGTGTTGAGGAGGAGGGCGTGGCCAGGCTGTGATGAAGCACGGCCAGCGCTGAATCAACTGATCAATGGGGGAGCAAGATAAGGGGCAGCTGTAGACGCCAGTTCGAGAGAGAGAGACGCACGTGGCCACGTTGCATGTATGTCTGTGTTTATGTTGGTTTTATGTTGTTTTATCATTAAACTTTACGTTTACTGTTCAGCCAGTTCCCGCCTCCTCCTTGCCTGTCTGTTATACTGTTACAGTGGTGCTGACACCCGGGTAGGAGGAGGGATGCGCTGTTGCGGAGAACCTCGCCGCTTCCGTCTGCCAAAGGAGCAGCAGTGGCCGTATGCCTGGGGACGGAGGAGTCACTGCCAGCCGCCAAGAGCCGGAGGAGCCATGGCCATCCGCCGAAGAATGGGAGGAGCAGTTCCATCCACCAGGGGCCAGAGGACACGCTGCCGTCCGCCGGGGGAGGAGCGAGCTGGCATCTGCCAGAGGGCAGAGGAGCGGTTGAGGACCGGGCGACAGCGCGTCCGGGAGCCGGCGAACAAGTTTTTCTCTCTCTCCCTCTGTCGCTCCACCTCGCTCTTTCCCTCTCACCTTTCCCTCCCCTCGTCTCTCCCAGGGCTCCAGAAAGGCAGGGAAGACCTGCCGGCAGGCACGGCCGGAAAGGAAGGGAGGGAAGTGCATCATGCCAGGGGTTTCCCCGACCTGAGTCGGGTGATGGAGTGTACGAGGAGGAGGGCCGGAACGGGCCATGAAGACACAGCCGGCCCTGAATCGGGCTAATCAGCCAGAAGGGGTATAAAGACAAGCCATAGGCGCCAGTTAGGGAGAGAGATGAATGCGGCCGCGCTGCATGTTTGTTTATGTTGGTTTTAAGTTAAGTTTGACATTAAAACTTTGTTTAGTGTTCAGCCGGTTCCCGCCTCCTCCTTGCCCATCCTTATACTGTTACAATACACTAACAGATTTAAAATATCCAGCATACATGTGTTGTGAACATTCCTTAGTAGAAAATGTACAGTGCTTCTATGAATACAAAATTTATTTAATATGACATGATACTCTGAATATTTATACATAATAATAAAATAAATGTAAAAAATCTTGTATCTGCAGTTGGACTGATTTGATTCAGATGGACAGAAGTCTGTGCGTGTATACAGAGAGCACATTTCAAAGTTTTATGAAACACACTTGTCTGGCTGACATTTGCTGTGTTTACTGGCATTGTGAAACTGCATGAACAAAGCAGCATGTCCTCCTCCTTCCCTGCGCAACACACTTGAACGAGACAGCTGGTTGGTTAATTTCCTGCCTCACTGTTTTGGTATGTTTATCTCCATGAGGGATTGGTTCTCAATTTACAAAGCAAGACAGAAAGTTTCTTGTAACTTGGAGGTGTGAATCAGTGAGTGATGATGTCATACTATGATACATGGTTCTCTGATCCTCTTGTATCCTTCTTTATGCACACACACACACACAGAAACACACCTTGACCACAGCAAACTTCACTTTGCATTTGCTTTTCACTGTGGGGACTGATGGTACACAGCTCAGGATGACTCATTCCCTGCATGTAATTAGGCAATAACAGAAACCAAAAACAGCCAGAACAAATCTCCAGTTCTTTCCTTCTGAATCACCAGTTCTCTCTTACACGCAGGGTCCAAAATTAACACTTGTCAAGTGCCAAATTGCAGTAAAAAAACAAAAAAACAAATAAAACCTGCAAGTTGCTAGTAACTTTGAGGAGCTTAAAGGTACTTTATGGAACTTAATACAATTCATGGTTTAGTGATATAAATTACATTCAAATTAAAATCAAATGAGTTTACCGCAGTGGACATTTTACCATAAGAAGTTTTTCAAGATTGCTTTTTATTTCTAAAAGCTTTTTTTCCATGTGGGGCAGACATATACTGTATGTAGAATTCCTTGTATTTAGCCTCCCAACTTTATACAGTATTTATATATATACAGTGCTGTGAAAAAGTATTTTGAAATCCTGATTTCTTCTATTTTTGTGTATTTTTCATGCTAAATTGTTTTAGATCTTCAAACGAGATACAGTATAACATAAAACAAAGGAAACCTGAGTAAACACAAAATACAGTTTTCAAATATATATATATATATATATATATATATATATATATATATATATATATTTTAAGCAATAATGTTATCCAACACCTATATCAGCCATGTGAAAAACTAACTGCCCCCTTAAATTTAATAGCTGGTTGTGCCACCTTAAGCAGCAACAACTGCAACCAAATGCTTCCGATAACTGGAGATCAGTCTTTCACAACGCTGTGGTGGAATTTTGGCCCACTCTTCTTTGCAGAATTGCTTTAGTTCAGCCACATTGGAGGGTTTTCGAGCATGAACTGCCCATTTAAGGTCCTGCCACAGCATCTCAATTGGGATCAAGTCAGGACTTTGACTAGGCCACTCCAAAACTTTAATTTAGCTTCTTTTGAGCCATTCAGAGGTGGACTTACTCCTATGATTTGGATCATTGTCTTGCTGCATAATCCAGTTGCGCTTGAGCTTCAACTCACGGACTGATGACCAGACGTTCACCTTTAGGATTTTCTGGTAGAGAGCAGAATTCATGTTTCCCTCAATTATTGCAAGTCACCCTGGCCCTGAAACAGCAAAGCATCCCCACACCATCACACTACCACCACCATACTTGACCGTAGGTATGATGTTCTTTTAGTGGAATTCTGTGTTTGATTTACGGCAGATATAAAGGGACCCCTGTCTTCCAAACAGTTCCACTTTCAAACCATCAGTCCACAGTACATTCTCCCAAAACATCTGAGGATCATCAAGGTGTGTTTTGGCAAAATTCAGATGAGCCTTAATGTTCTTCTGGTTTAGCAGTGGTTTTCATCTTGCCACTCTTCCATGGATGCCATTTTTGGCCAGTGTCTTTCTGATAGTGGAGTCATGAACAGTGGCCTTTATTGATGTGAGAGAGGCCTGCAGTTCCTTGGATGTTCTCCTTTGCTTTTTTGTGACTTGCTGGATGAGTTGTCGCTGTGCCCTTGGAGGAATTTTGGAAGGTCGGCCACTTCTGGGAAGGTTCACTACTGTGCCAAGTTGTTTTCTCCATTTGGAGATAATGGCTCTCACAGTGGTTCTTTGGAGTCCCAAAGCCTTTGAAATAGCTTTGTAACCCTACCCAGACTGGAATTTCTTTCGACCTTGGCATTGTGTGCTACTGGGTGTGGCCTTTTAGCCAACTTCATGCTGCTGAAAAAGTTCTGTTTAGGTGTTGATTTGACTGAACAGGGCTGGCAGTAATCTAGTCCAGCTAAACCCTATTATATATGCAGTTTCATTGATTTGGGGATTTAGTAACTGAGGGGGCAAATACTTTTACACGGTCCCAGTTGGTATTGAATAACTTTTTTGCTTCAGTAAATAACATTATCATTTAAAAACTGTATTTTGTGTTTACTCAGATTGCCTTTGTTTTATGAATGTTTTATTTAATTTTTGAAACAGTTTAATATGAGATATACACAAAAACAGATGAAATCAGGCAAATACTTTTTCAAAGTTTGATTGATCTTGTTTTAGTAACAACACTGCATAAGATATTTAGGTTTTTCAGAGAATGTATTTTTAACATGTGTAATTTGTCTTACTGTACTGGCAGAGTTTTTATAGTTAAAACAAGTGAAAAAAATCTACCAGTGCTGAAGAAGTAATCCAAAGTATTTAGAATATGTTACTGACCTGGAGTAATCTAATGAAATACGTTTCAAATTACACTTTACAGCATGTATTCTGTAATCTGTAGTAGAATACATTTCAAAAGTAACCCTCCCAACCCTGTGTGTATATATATATATATATATATATATATATATATATATATATATATATATATATATATATAAAAAGTTAAATTTGGACCTTGTTAACATGACAATGAACCACCCTGGTAGTTTTGTGCACCCCACCCCCCTTAAAAAAACTCCAAGTTTTCTTCTTACCATTCTATCCTTTCAAATCTGTTTTCTAAAAGCAATAAAGTGAGTTAAAGTAAAAACAGAGGGGCAGAGCTGTCAGCCAAAACACAAAATGAGATCCCCATACACTAAAAAGAAACCCTTTCAGCAACCAAAGGTCATGAATGTGGGATGTTTTGATGTACGCTTGGGATTACGAAACCTAAGATGAACTGTATATGTGAACTGTTTACATATACAGATGCTATATATGTTATAGGATCTCTGTTCTGCTTGTTGTCTCTTCAAAGACATACTTATCAGCATGTAAACAGTCACAGAGAAGGCATAATACAGGAAAACATCTGCAGGTGTCTCTGATTTGTGGTGCGCTTGTCCTGACATGCACACGCTGTTCTCGTTTAAGGAGGAGCCATATCATTATCCTGATAGACAGCAGCAGGCCAGCGTGCGCGCACACACACACACACACACACACACACACACACACATCATGCATTGTGAAACCAGTTAAATAACTGTCTTTGACACTCTAGTCTCTCCTGTCTATCGGGTTTCTTGACAAAATTTGAGGATGATGGAAGAATATACAAAATAAAACACTCTTTTATGTGCATCAGTTTCAGTGAGACAAGTACATGTGAAGTTGTGAATAAACCCCAATAAATAACAAGCCCCAGGGGAAAGAGTAGGATAGTTTACTGACATCTAATTGTTAGTTTTTTTTGCCTTCCCTTAGAAAACAAAAGTAGCCTGATTTGGCAGTACCAGAGTGCAGTGGTGATATCAGTTGGTAATGTCATGGTACGTTGATATAAACCATGATATTGACTGATTAACTTCTTCATGTACCATATTACATGGTAATCCAAGGTAATTCAAAGTTAGTAGGAACAATAACTGATCTGAGTTTTACTGTTTTTACGGTAGGAACAGTGGGGAACACACAAGGGAAAGCTCCGTTTGGATGGCATGTACCACAGAGGGAAGAGGCGGTCACGGATCGAGATGGCTATTTAAAATATATCTTTTTGACAATGTACCAGTAAACATTGAAACTCTTCTCAAGGCTCTCTCTCCACAACTCACTTTTTAGCTTGAAAGAGAATGATAATAGGGGACAGAGAATGAATACACCGCATGTATGAGTTTGGCCGCCATGTTTTTTTTTATTTCACAGCACAGCTAGTCCCACTTCTCTGAGATTCCCATTGGTCAACGGATGCCTACACCAGAGTGCGTTGCGGCAAAAGTTGAAATGTTCTCAGCTTTTGGTCGCATGATGGAGCTTCACTATCGGAAACCCTTGCGTTTTCCCTCTCCATCCTCCCGACGCACCATCCCCTTTGAAATCAATGCATTCGCAGTGTTCTCTGACGCAGCCTTAACTCTAGTGTGTAGGCACCCTAAATCGGCCTTAACTGTAGTAAGTATTGTATTTTTTAAACACAAAGTTTTAGGTTAAAAAAAAAAAAAAAGAACAAAAAATAAAAATAAAGTTATGACATAAAATGATGAAGAAATATTTAACATTCTTCAAATTTTTGAAATTGACCATGATAACTTCTTGCAAAAGGATCTCTAAGATCCTCTTTGAACACACTCATCTCAAATCATGCTGTGATTATCATAGATCAACAGGTTTTTGTGGAGTTCATGTGAACTTGAGTGACGTTCCAAAAATACTACGAAATTGTGAGATTCGTGTAAATTATTCACTTAAATTGTTGTGCTGATAATAAAAGTTAACCTATTATAATAACCAGGAAAAATGCCAAATAGAAGTATTTTCGGTGGTGGTCACTGACTTTAGAACCCCACTGTATGTTTGCAATGTTTGTAAGGGCAAACAGATATAATTTATGACCTAATCTTTGCCATTAAGCAGGATAATATTTGAATTCTATGACTAAATCAATCATAGGTCTCACAAAACTCGTCTCAATGAAGAAATAAACAACAGTAGTCACACAAACTCTTAATAGCGTCAAAAACGCTTCTGCGCAAGCGTCCGTGTCAGTCAGCTGGCGGTGACGCGCAGAGGAATCCAAGCAGATCCGCTCAATGAACTCTTGTGGAACGCGCCTCACTGGAGTAAAAAGCGCTGCTGCTCACTGCGCATGCGCGTTCCTCAAAGCTCAACGAGCGTATCTGCTTGGATTCCTCTGCCACCTTCACTCGAGTAGAGCCGCTAAAGCGCTGCTGTTCACTGAGCGCAACATGGAGTGAGCGAGTTTTAGCTTTACTTTCGCTGCTTGAGGACATTTTGGCGGTAGAAAGTCAATCGATACTGAAGCACAACACGATGTAGTGAAATTACAGACGGTGGACTGTTTGATTTCGTTCCTGCAAAGCAGATCTATCAAGTATCGCGCTAGGGGAGAAGTAGACAGCGGCTGGACAAACATGCTCTCGCCGTTCTTGGCGTATTTGCTGTCGGTTCTGGTTCTGTGTCGGATTGCGCGCTCCCAGTACTCAAGCGACCAGTGCAGCTGGAGGGGCAGGTGAGACGCGCTCCAATGTGTTTATTACAGTGCTTCCACGTTATTTACATCGTGCATTTAGTCCATTGTAATTCTATGATTATTCTATAATTATGTAAATCTCAATAAATGCTGTTAAAAAGTTTAAACACGTTTTTTATGTTTGATTGTAATGACTATTATTATATTGATGATGATGATTATTATTAGTTGTAGTTGAGGTAGTAATAGTTATAGTAGTATATTAGTATCAGAGTTATGTTTAAATAATATGTTTAGTATTTGGCCTGTTATTATTTCATATTTTAATATAAGTGCTGTTGTGGTGATGTTGCCCAATATTTTTACTAGCATGTTGTAAATGATATTGTTATGGGTGATTGTAGTGTTTTTCTACATTACTATTAGTTTATTTTATTATTAATTGCTTAACCTTTTAAAAAGTTGTTTTTTTACTCATTTGTTTTCTTGGTCTGGATAGTTTCCTATATTTCTTTTCTCGTACTGACAATCTTCTTGACAATCTGCCCAGAGCGTTTAGAAAAAAACAAAGCAGGAACTATCAAAACTAAGCATATATTTTTAACATGCAAAGCACTGTATTTATATACAAAACAAATTATTTTGTAGTCCCTATAATTTAATTTTGAATAGGCAAATGAGTGTATACTGTATACACTGCTAACAAAAATTCAGAAAGTTTTATAGAAAATCCAGAAGAACTTAAAGAGCTTTTTATGTACTATAAAAACCTTAGTGGGTCAAAGTGGCTTTAAACTTTTCAACCGTAACGTGCAATTAAATGTGAAGGCTGTTTGGTGATAAATCTTTAACTAATGAGGAGTTTTGTTGATGCTACTGATTTCTCCACCACATTACTTCATCTCGTTATTATTCCTCAACAATAGCTCCCTTCCTTTTGAGAATTCCTCTAACATTACAGATTTTAGTGTCTGTGAAGTCTTTTCACAATAATAAGAGTGAATGTGCTGTGCTCTTGAGTGTGCAGCCATAATCTGGTGTTGATTTGCCAGGTCTTAGTTCAGCCTCTCTGTGCGGCAGAGCTGAATTTCAAACGCTCTTAATTAAAGAGGAGACGTTATAAATGAGAAGCCGACTGTTTGTTAGTCTGCTGTGCACATGTGTCACCCCCAGGCTGCACATAATGTTTTGGTCCTCACCTCTCATTTTGGTAAGATCTGAATGTGGAGTTTGGGCAACCCCACTTACAGCAGGCCTAAGTTCAATGCTGATTGAAGAACCGCTCAAGGGTTCGGAAACAGATGGCTCATTTTCTGCCTAACTGACAACGAGCCACAGACTTAAGGTGCGGAACCGCAGAATAATGTCTCAAAGTAGTGGAGAGAGTCTTTTGTGCTTTCGCTGGACAGCGGGAGGACTGCTGCCCGGACGTGTAGCTCCACGTCTTTTTGAGGAGTTGAAAGCGAGGGGAGGTTCAGTGCGTGACCTGCATTTGCACTTGCAAGCTCCAGGTTCCGCTACTGTCTCTGCACTTGTCTGTGGAGAGGCCCGTGTGTCCAAGGATCCTTTGACTTAAGTTGCAAAAATCCTACCCACGGCAGAATGCCAGTGCTGGATCTTGCCAAAGCGTTAGAACGGAGAGAAGAAAAGAGAGACGGTATGTGTGTGCGCGCACATGTCTGCATGTGACGGGTCATGCAGCAAGCCTTGTGCATTGGTCTTAACACCTTGTGTGAAAAGACATTAAGTTCATTCTTCCTGCTTTGATATGAGGTTCAGCTTTGGACTCGACAATGGCACAGAATGTTAAGAACAATTCCCCAAATGTTTGAAGTTTCCTTTGCTGTGTTTTGGACACAAGGCAGCTAAAGTAAAGCTGACAGAATTTCCACCATTATTTAGGGGGTTGGGTTAGGGTCACTTGCTTTAAAATATACTTTATCAAAAGTATTTGTAAGTAGTTAGCTGTATACAAATTAATCAGCCGTTTATTTCAACTAAATATTAGAATTTGGTGAGTAACATTACAAAATGGTTGATAATAACTCAAAAACCTAGTGAGCTGCCTACCTAGACAGCATTTTAAAGGCGTTGTCCCTTGCATGGTGGAGCACCTCAGCCTTTCTAAGTATACACTTTTGACCATGAGCCCAAACTGATGCATTTGATGCATACGCACTACGACTGCTTTGTGATACACTTTTAGCAGTGCATGCACCCACGATGGGCAAAGACGCTGACTGTCCGGGCGTCTAGAAATTAGAGGTCGACCGATAGTGGATTTTACCGATAACTAAGTTGGGCAGTACCTGCCGATAACCGATTAATCAACCAATAGTTTTTAAAATTGATACTGAATGAAAAAAAATAACACGTAAATTAAAATAGTGCTTTAATACAAAAATAAGTTATTTTGTAAATGTATTACAAAAATAAACAGTACTGACTAAACCATGAAAATGTATTGTACTTTTTTAAATTAAATAAATATATAAATATGAATATATATGTATAAAAAGTAAGATGATTTTTTAATTTACATTGTTTCCTTAGTCCACAAGAGGGCGCAATAAATACATAAACCATTCAGCACCGTTATATTATTGCATAGAACATTCCTATGCTGACTGTTAAAAAAGAGCATTTCATTTTCAACTAATGTGCATTAAATAAATAAAAGGTTTTAGTTGGTCCATATTCTCAAATTTTAAGTCGAAAGTAAAATGAGGGGGGGGGAAACGCTTCAATAGACAGTTCACATGGTATTACACTTGCACTAATTCCTACTACTCCAGACTCAAGCTTCATAATAACAGTGTAATACCACATACAATACAGTTGTGTGTAGGGTAGCAACATTCACGGGTAGCAGTGGTATTCGGCTGAACTCTGTGGTGAAGCGGCTCAGACTATGAGCCCAGGCCAGGGGCTATTCAAACAAATGGAACACAACAGACTGGAACCGAACGTTAGGATCTCGAGACACACATTTCCAAGTTGAACATCTTTCCTGACAAAGCATTTAAACAACTCATTGCTTAATCTGAGAAACGCTTATAAGAGAGCAGGAACAACAGCCAAAGACCTCCACCAACTGTAAGGGGCTGTTCACACCGAACGCTTTTGCGACCATCCATTGGTTTTTCTATGTTAGCACGCGTTAGACGAACGTCTTTGTTTCCCTTTGTTTTTGTTTATTCAGTGTCTCGTGCAGGAGCGCTGTTTTTTAGATGATGTGTCTAATTAAAAAGAACTTTAAAAGCATATTGAGACACCTGCTTTCTGTTAAACTGTATTTGTTGCGCTGTGTCTAGCCTTTTATAGCACAAGAATTGAATTGATCTGAAGTCATCGTATTACAGTGAGGATACAAAAAATTGAATTGAAATCAGATGCATTTCTGATTTGTTTATACTTTTCTCTCGGCTGCATGAAGATATGAATTTGCATTCTCACGTCACTAGCTTTAAATATGCAACTTAGCTGGCTAACGAATGCATAAAGTGACCAGCTGGATATAAACTAATGCAAATAGATGGTAATAGATGGTAACAATCGTGACATTTAAACATTTGGGTAGGACTTGCATGTATATTTGTCACATTGTTCTAACCAATTGAGGTTAGCTTTAATGTTAGCTTCCTCTCAGCCTTGTCGGCAAACATACTGCTGTTCTCTACTAATGCAGCATCTAGTCAACAAATTAATTACTTTAGAATGATATGACAACGTGTACTGTAAACATACCTTTTTGTTGTTGATGTTTTAAATCCCATCTGAAGTGTTCCGCTCCATGCAGAGTGTAGTCTCACATGTCAAAACAAACACCACAAGGCATCAGTGAAGTGACAGTTTTTATTTTTCGCTTCTAGAGGCCACTCTCATACTGTATAACAACAGCGGACCCTTCCCAGCCGCTCCAGCACCGGACGCAATGGGGAAAAACTATCGGTGTGGATTTTTGCAGATAGTTCCAGAAATTTGTTATCCGTGCCTGTTAATTGGCAAAACTGATATATCGGTTGACCTCTACTAGAAATAGTTAGCTGCACACTGGAAGTCCACGCGTACTGTGCTAATGAAGGTATTTGCGAGATGTAATGGTGTGACGAAAACCAAAATATACTTTGGCCTTAAGGCATCATAGGTGTGTTCCAGATGAGAAGGCTGTTCTGAACAGTTATGCTGCCTCCTAAAGGCGTTGCCACATTTAGGGTGGATTATAAGCATGTGTGAAACCAGCAAAAAACAAATTGGCAAGCAGTCTCTTTTTAATGCTAGACTTTATACTCCACAAGAGTGACGTTAAAAAGAAACTCACTGCTAAGATGATTTCCTTGTTCACTGTTAATATTCATTGTAGCAGTGTACGACGCACCGGCCACACAGAGGTCACTGCCAAAACAAGCAACTTCCTATTGGTCAATGCAGCGAATATGCCTGACAAAGTTGACAAAAATGTAACTCTGTGTGAAATCCGTTAAGGGAAATTCTTCGCTGCTGGAAGTCCATCGCTCGAAATTAACGATTGCACAGATTCCCATTGAGATTGGCATTGAGACTGTATTTCACCTGCAGAATTTAGCCGTGCAAATGTAAATGTGACCGTGCTTAAAGAAAATAAGTTTTGGTCAAATTCACACAAAGGCAATCCTAGAATGCATTGCGCTAAGTGTCTTGATAAAAATCATCCAAGATGGAGGATTGTGTCAAGCATGAATGCCAATTGTAAATATACTGAAGAGTAGGCATAGTCATACTAAAGAGAATTCAAAATAAAAATTTATTATTTTTTAGATGTTTTGATGTACAGTATTAGCTAGGCCACTATTTGTCCATTTTAAGATTACACCATTTACTGATAACTGTGCCCACTTGGCCATTTAACAGAAGTGAAAATATTCATACAGTAGAATACTTTTGACTTCCGCATGCCGATACAAGTTTTTTTTAGTGTATTGAGTAAAGGTTGTAAAAAAAAAAATTTCATAATTTGCTCAGCAACATGCTCAAGTCAATATACAGGAATTGACTGCGAGTTGAGTCTCTTGTGAGCTTTACATGAGGAATGCTTTTTGTATGTTGCTGTCTATGAGCATTTCGGTTTTAGTTATTTATAAGGCTACATTTCGCTTTGGTTGCTGCCATAGAAGGTAGCCGTCGTTGTAGGCAGTTGACAGTGAGACAGCTCACCAGGGTTTGAAGCAGAGCTTATAACTTATTTCTTTCTCTTTTCGTCTTGCTGTAGTGGGCTGACCCATGAGGGACACACCCGGGATGTGGAACAGGTGTATCTCCGCTGTGCCCAGGGGTTCCTGGAGTGGCTGTACCCCACAGGAGCCATCATCGTCAACCTGCGCCCTAACACGCTGTCCCCAGCGGCCTCTCTTCTTTCTGTTTGCATCAAACCAACTAAAGAGTCCAGTGGAACCCACATCTACCTGGACCGGCTGGGCAAACTGCGACTGCTCCTCCGTGAGGAAGATCAGGCAGAGGGGAGAGTGCACTGTTTCAGCATACAGGATGGGTCGCTGTTCATCGAGGCGGTGCCTCAAAGGGACATCAGCCGGAAAATCACAGCTTTCCAGTACGAGCTGGTCAACCACAGACCAGGAGCAGACCCACATTCATTATCTGGTATGAATTTTTGATGTTCTCTCTTATCTACAAATGGCATCATTGGCAGCAGTTTTATTCCCTGTGTTGACGTATTTTCTACTGAATGAGGAAGTTTGGTTAGAAGTATATACTGTATGCTATAAGATAATTTACTTCTAGGAGTGCACTAGCATAAAGATGGACACAAAAGCTAAAAAAACACCTATTTTGATTTCATGAGGTATTTAAAAGTATAGACGACTCAAAAATGAAACTTCTGCTAATTTCTGCTTAAGAAAATCTCCTTATCCTCATGTCTTGTTATTTTTATTTTTCCATGGAACACAAAAGTTGTCTAAGCTGCTCTTTTCCATACAGCAAAAAAGTAAAGAGACCAGGGGCCAATCTTCAAAGAGGACAAAAGCAGCATAAACGTAGTCCTTATGACTCTATTTCAAGTCTTCTAAATCCATGTTTGAAAAAATTATTTTTCAGATTCTCAGAATATTTATTTTTGGGTATACTCTCATTTTTAGCATTCCAACAATAATGTAATGGGCATTATTAAGTTTTCGTGATTCCATGGTTTTTGTTTTAAAGGTTATTATTGCACGCAATGGCAAGCGTTTGTTTATTTTGAACAGTGTGCGAGCTGCGGCCAATATTTTCATGGTTGGCAATGGATGGTTTCTTTTACCTCAGGAAACATCCACCCCTCTGTGATGCTGAGAATGGCTGATCTGTGTTCATATTTGCACTGGACAGTGATACTGATTTGAACCTTGTTTGCCATAATGACTGTATTTTCCAGGACTTGTGGCATAGTTCCCTTGGTATCATGCTGGGACGATATAAGCACCCTGTTGTTTAAATCAGTAATTTACTCCGGGAAAGCCTGTTTAACAGTCAGCCACTACTTAGAATTTTTGTTTTTTTTAAGCAGTGCACCTGCCCAAACTGAATTGCTAAAAGGCTGTAGATACAGCATATAAGTGGTCTGTTTTTCCACTCCCAAACAAAGCAAAAGTATTGTTTACTGTGTTCTCCCCCTCTGGGGGTATGCATTCATAGCTGGCATGTAAATCTGGCTCTGATAAACACAGCACTTTGCAGTAATTTTGTAGGCATGGACACAGTTTAAAGGAACAGTTCACCCAAAAATGAAAATTCTGTTGTTTACTCACTCTCATGTTGTTCCAAAACCGTATTGGTTTCTTTTTAGGAAAACAGAAAATGTAGAAAGTATATCCTGGCCTCTCTTTTCCATTTAACAAAAGTGACTGAGGACTCTGGCTTTCAAGCTCTAAAGAGTGATTAGTTCACAAATTAAACATTGCTACATCGCTGCACAATTAATCGAATAAATAATTGAGATGCCATAATTTAGGGATGTCCCGATACTAGGGCTGCAACTAATATACCTAATCAAATTATTAGAACGATTATTCAACTATTCGGCGATTATTGCCGATTATTCAGCTTGTGCCCTGAGTTAAAAGGTTGTATTAAACGTGTTTACTAACAATAAAGAGGACAAAATCATCTTTTAAAAATACCTCTAAATGACATTCACTGAATTAAAGGAAAACTTAAAAACTTTTTATTAAGTGTAATTCAGTAAAGAAATTCACTGCAAAAAATCCTATTGTTATCAAGTGTTTTTGTCTTGTTTTTCATTTTCATGGTCTAAAAATCCTTAAAACAAGATACATTTACTTTACTAGTCTGGCGCGAGCTGCAGTGCTGCTCTCGCACGTCATTATTAGAGTTAAATGTGATCTCATGTTATTTTAAATGAGATCAAATGACTATTCGACAACAAAAGTTTTTGTTGACAATTTTTTATTGTTGATAATGTCGACTAATCGTTTCAGCCTTACCCGATACCTTTTTTTTTTTTTTTTTTTTTTTTGAGAACGAGTATGAGTACCGATACTTTCTTTTTTGTACTCGCCGATACAGTTTGATCTCTGTTTTATTTTATTTGATATCAGCACAACACCGGATCCACACATTCACAAGCACTCACATTTAAAGCGCTGCACATGCAAACTATATATTTATCTAAATAAATCGCAGCTTTTGCTGTTAAATAATCTCACTAGGACATGACCTGATTTTAATTTGTGCACTGAATGTTTACTTAATGTCATTCATTTGTCAAATGGTATCGTTTTTTGGTATCAGAACATTTTTATGAGCACAAGTACATGAGCGAGGTTTCAGAACCGTTTCCGATACCAGTTTCGGGATATCCATAATTAACTAATAGTAAATGTGTCAATTGAAGTAGGTCTAATCATGTTGCGTCAAAATGTTCTATTTAATTTTTATTTGACGTGTTTTTTGCAGCATTTGAGTATTGTAACCAATCTCAGACAAGTCTGTTGCTTGCTTCTGTGTATAATTTATAAAAACAAAATTAATTAATTACAGTGTTGTTTTTTATGCTTCCAAATGGGCCAATGTGAAGTTGACCATTTAGGCAACTAGTCTTGATTTACAAAAATGCAGATGTCCCACACAAAATAAGTATTTTAATGTAAATTCTATTAATAAAAATGTATTGTAATTACAATATCAAAGGAAATAATCATCAATTATTATTTATTTTTGTCGTAATTGTGCAGCCCCATCAGTACTTCTCTCATGAACTTTCATGAACACACCAAGTAGAGCTAGGATAGATTTGTTTTCTTTTTTTGGTCTGCTCTTCGCACGTTGTATTCTTCAAAAATCTTGGAATATAACACATGATGCATATAGACCACTTTAATGGTGCTTTTATGTCATTTTGGAGCTTGACAGCCCCAGTCCCCATTAACGTTCATTATATAAAAAAGAGTGACCAGGATATTCTTAAGACCAGGATAAATCCGCATTTTTTTTTTCCACATAAGAAAGTAAGTCTTGTGGGTTTGGAACGACATAAGGGGTGAGTAAATAATGACAGAATTGTAATTAATATGATTTTTTTGGTGAACTATTCCCTTTAAGCAGAGTAACTTTAAACTGTGTGGCATTAAACACGTGGGCAATGATGTCTGTTTGGATCTCTCCAGAGAGGTTGTGTGTTTGCCCCTTTTGGCAGAAAGGTTGTGATTTCAGCAATCTGAGTGAGCAGATCTGTAAGGTGACCTGTTTTCCTTTTTCAGAGCTTGCGGGTGTTTTTTGCTGTCACCTCAGGAATGCTGACTTGCTGTGCTGGAATTGAGTAGCTTTCCATCACTTCTGAACGTCTTACACCAGCTGTTGGGAGGACACATTATCTCCATCTTTTTTCCAGCTCCCTTCCTTTTCCTCTTTCCCTCTTTTCTCCTCCATCTCTCTGGCTTCCCCTCCCTCTCTTTTTCATTCATTACTCTTCTATCTGTGCCTCTGAAGTGGTCGGGATGCAAGCAAAGTGGAATATGAATATTTTCTCGATTAGCGTGGAATGCGTAGGGGACCAGATGTAGCAGGGACACTATCTTCCCCTTCGCCCTGCCAGCGTGTGAAGTGGTCGCGATTGCAGCAGTGTTGCATTAATTTGGGGCAGCGAAGGCTGCTGACTCAGATGCCAGTCCATTCCTGTGGTTCTGTTTCAACTTTTGCTTGTGAGCTGCCGCAAATCTTTGAAAAAAAACCCCATCTGTGCTCCAAGCCCAGCTTTGGTGTTCAGGATGTGAATGCAAGCGGCATCACATCAAAACTTTGTAAGGCCTAGACTTCTGTAAGATCACCGACTTTGAAGCTTTGGCTTTTGCCAGCTGTTGCGAAGCTGATGCCTGGATGACCTCTGGTCCCATTGGTGGTGCTTTGCTCCTTGTGTTGCAACAGCATCCGAGCTCTGGCCCGCTCTCCTCGCCCACAACTTCTACAGCAGACAAGACTGGACCACATCCACTCATATGTGAATGGTCAAGATATAGATCACAGTTTCAGCTACCAGGCAACACTTTATAAATGTTATAGTTTTGGCCTTGTTCCCAGATTTATTTACAGAGTGGGGGATGGGATCTGGAAATTTCGTGAGACCAATTAGAACTTGCGTTGCCATCAACAGCACCATGGCTCAATGTGTCGGAGCATGTGTGCTAACCAGTAGGCCATGGCTCTGACCGACACTCTAACACTCTAACTAACATTCCTCTTTTATAAGAGCTCTTCTTTGAACTGTTTGATGCTTCTCGGGTTCCGGAAGTACAAATCCCATTTATTTTCTCCGTTGGGAATACATTTTTAATGATAACTTACAAATTACTTTCAAGGTTATAATGATAACCTTCAAAGAAAGACCCATTGTGAGCTCTGAGATTGTTAATCGATGGTATATGCTTCCGTTGAAGCCATCAGTCTGTGTTATTTCAAATTCTATAATAAAAAATTTTCAATACCAGAATTTCTGGTGACGAACTACACCATGACGCACTGCGAATGATGCAACCAAGCTGCTCTCCCTACACTCTCAAACATAAGGGAAGTGACCCAACTAAGCCCACCCAAATCTGAGTTTGACATGTTTTCTAATAGCAATGTTAACAGCCTTCCAATAAATTGAGTATTATATCAGTGATCAATCTCTCATCTAAACACTCAAGTTATGGTTTATCATAAACTGACAAAATGAAGTTACTTTATTTAAATGTGAAAAGTCTGGAGTGGGCTTATAAGTAGCATTTGTACCATTTAAGCCCACATGTGTTCTTAATAAGCCCACTATGCTTTTTAAAATGTAAATGCTTCACATTTTACTAAATAAACCCCTCCATTTTGATTCATTTTTAGATTTGGACCTCTAACAGGAATCCAGCAAACTTTAATCATATTTGGACAGTCATTAGATTTTTTTCCCCTGCACTGAAAATAGATTTAGCATGTAGAGTTGACAATGAATTCAGTTAACATTTTTTAAATATGAGGTTCAATGGGTTATTTGCTCAGTGGGCTTATTAGGAACAATAGGGGTCAATGGAAAATAAACCTCAATGATTTATAGTAGTGTCAAAGTAAACAATAAATTTTTTCATGAATAAAAAACACTATATTTTACAATGTAGAGCATGTTTGTTATTGATGTTTAAAAAAATATATATTATTCTGCTTTTAATCTGTGAGCAACCAGGCTTTTCAAAGGCGCTGTTCCTTATAAACCCACATGAAAAGAAAGTTATATTTCTAGATTATAATTACAGGCAGAGCACTAAATCTTGTTTGAACTCAAGAAGCTTCTTAATATTTTCATTTAATGTGGTTATCTGCAGTTTTTATTCATTTGTTTTCTTTTACAGCATCTTTGTGAGCATCATTCAGGCAGTGTCCTGCACTAGCTTCAGAAACTCATGAAATTCATCTTTTCAAATGCAAAGTATTGCTGTTAAATATAAAGAAAATAATATCAAGGTGTATTTGATTTGTTAATCAAAATTTGTAAATTTTTATTATTATTTTATTTTTTATTTTTTTATAATTCCTCACCCAGTTTTTCATCTAACTCCAGAAAAATAGCTTTTTTTGAGGTCTTCAGAAACAGCTACGTTTTGAGCAACTTTCAAAATGGCCGCCAAACAGTGGTAGCACATTTTCCCAAACAGCTCGAACGAAACATTTAATTGGCTCCAAATAGAAAGTAAAATGATACCAACAAATATGTGCATTTCCAATCGTTTTTTTTTCAAAATTAATCACTTTCCTTAAATATTTATACATAAATATTAGGGCTGTCAATCAATTAAAAAATGTTATCGAATTAATTACATGGTATGCCGATTAATCGCAATTGATCGCATATATACATTTTTGCTTAGCCCCTCAAATAAAAAAAAATGCAATAAATAATTATTAAATACTTATAAATAGTTATATTTAAATCATTATAAATAAAATATATATTATAAAAAATAATATAGATAATTAAAATGCATTACATTATTGTGGCACACAAGTAAAGCATTAAAAAATACGGTAACACTTTACAATAAGGTTCTATTTGTTAACATTAGTTAACATGAACTAACAATGCACAATACTTTTACAGCTTTTATTAGTCTTAGTTCATGTCAATTTCAACATATACTAATACATTTCTCAAATCAAAAGTTATGTTTGTTAACATTAGTTAATTCACTATGAACTAACAATGAACAATTGTATTTTTATTAACTAATAATAAATGCTGTAAACAATATATTATTAACTGTTTGTTCATTATACCTAATGCATTAACTAATATTAATGAATAGAACCTTATTGTAAAGTGTTACCAAAAAGACAATTCAAACAGTGGCTTTAGTATGCAATATATGTTTATTTCCATATTATTGAACTTATGTCATCTGCTTATAATTGGCCTACAGTTCACACAATCCATTTTGCAGTTGAATTCATAAATCAGTCAGAGACAGATTTATTATGAGGGCTTTTCTAAGGTTCATCAATGCACACCTGCATCAGACGCTTTTGGAGCGTCTCGTTTGCGGCGTGTCATAAACACAGTTTTTAGGTCGCTGTGTCAAGCTAAACGTAGTTTGAAACTTGGAAAAACATGTCTTGAGATCCCTGCATTCGTATTTGCGCTCCATCAAGCTGTGTTTGAATGCAAGAATGTGTTCTCATCTTGTTTTGTCTGCTGTCAGTGAGTGTGGTTTGTTCTCTGTATAAGCACGTTGCCCAAACAGCTGAAGTTTCGCCTACTGCCCCCTGGAGAAAACAGGTGGTACTTCAAGCTTGAATTGTTCAGACGGAAGGAATATTCCTCATCACGGTCCGGGGACCTGATTACTTGCGTTATTTTTTATTTATTTTTTTTACGCGTTATTTTTTATATAATTAATCGCACTGAATTAACGCATTAAATCGACAGCCCTAATAAATATGTATGGATATTTTGCAATACATCTATAATGTATTGTTTTTTTATATTTACAAGCAACCGTTTTAAATAAATATTTTTATAATTTTCCATCGTTTTTAATTTGAGTACATCATTTTCAATTATTCATGGGATTGTAGTTCATTGCCTCATTAAAGCCGTTAAATACAGTTTTTTTTACTTTTGTACTTTTTACTCTTTTTTTTATTTTTTTATTTTTTTAAATGTTTTAATACTTTTTTTTTTGCTTTAAATCAAAGTTTGTTATTTTGTGTTGTGATTCACTTTGGAGCTGGTTGGTTTGGTTCATGGCTTAAAACTATTTGATGAAGGTTTTTATGAAATCCCTATGAAAAAAAATTAAAGGTGAAAAATATTTCCAGAACCAAGAAAAAAAAAGTGGGCAGGCACTGTTGCACTCTGTAAGCAACTAACTAGCAACCACCCAGAGTACCCTAGCAACCACATAATAAATGTGCTAAAAATCCACAAACACCCTCGTATCATGACAATGGCGTTTGCACACATTTTCTTCTGGAAAAATCTAGTTGTTATTATATTTTTAGAAATATTTTGAAGCCCTTTAGCCCACCTGCACTAACAGACACTGAAACATTTGGTCAGTAGCTTTGAATTACACCCCAAAGTGCAACGCTGACAGTGCAGCCTTCACTCACACCCCACAGACCACAACCCATAAACACATAAAACACCCGTAAACCTCCACGCAGCCACCTGAATCAACTGGTCACACGCTTAGCCCTCGCCTGGCTGCAAGTGTAAGGGTGTTATGCTGGATTATATCTGTGCATAGGGGCTGTAAAGACCCATGAGCCACAAGACTGTGCCCTGATTTATTTGGAGAGAAAACACATTGATCAAAGCTGACATGGTGCAGGCAGTGTTTAGGTTTTACTGATTGCCTTGTTGCAGTCACATGAATGAGCGGCGACCTGAAAGCAAGGGAGTGTTATTCTCGTCATGTGTCGATATGGGTTGTAAAATAGTACACATTTTTCAACTCACTCTAGGTTGTTGGCACAGGTGTGGTGCAACATTGGTTCCTTTGGGTGTTTTTTTTTTTTTGTATCCAGAGCTACTAGTCCCTGGAGTTGCTGCTGCTTGTTTGAGTTCTTCTCAGCTGGATCTCATTTGCGTTAGGGTGTGAAGACTCTGTGTGTGTGTTTGTCAGTGTTGTTGTAGTGGGGGAAGGGGTTGATCTCTTGTGTAGCTAGACCCTAAACTGCTAAAGGTCTGTCCCATACTGCAACTTTTTTTGGCCAAGAACTGACCACTTATTAGAGCCGTCTGACTAACATGTACAGTGATCAATGAGCGCGTTTATATGCACGTTCTTACACTATTATGCTCATGTAAATGCAATAACCCACGCTCCTTTATCGGCGTAGAGGCCATAAACGGCTTCTGAATAACCCGATCAACACGGGTAGATTTTTGCCCATTTAGCGTGCCATGTAAACACTTACCCGGTGTTCTTACCGGCTCATCCAGTGTGCGTACGTGTTGAGCGCATGTCTCTTCACGGTTTGACGTCAAAAGTAGAGAATAACACGATTATTTCAAATGTCATCTAAACGCGGATTTCTTGATTTTTGAAATTAGCTGATTTTAGAGAGTAATCAGTGTATTTGTGTGCATGTAAATGGGCTCAATGACAGTTAGTAATGTTCCCATGTGCCATTTAGGGGCAGGGTTTTCTGAGACATACAGTAAGTTAATTGAAATAACTGTGTGGCAATCTGTGAGAATAATTGTATAGAAAACGCATGAAGATAGATGGAAATGTGTAGAGACTATTAAGTACATTACAGAAAATAAGTGCATACAATTTCACAGACCTAACTAAGAAAGCAAAGCAGAATGCACTGTTCTAGCTTACTTTCAATGATGTACCTCAAATAAATCAAAGATTTTAAGGCAATAACCTGGCAAACTTTGGCAAATCCAGTGATTATTTAATCTCATTGTATCAACTTGGTACCTCATAAAAACAACTGTTAGCAAGAGTAACAGAAAATGTGACTACATTAAAAAAAAGTGTATACTTAAGTAAACAAACTTACAAAAGTAGGTTAAACATGGTTTGTGGCGACCACAGTTTGTGTTGTGCTGTGAATTATTGGCAGAGCATGAAACAATAACATGAAACACTCAATAATTCTGCGTAGTTTTGAGCCTATGTAGTTCATGGTAATATAAGTGTTTCATTTTAAAGAATTTTTTATTTGCTTTTTGTATGATAGACAGTGCTGGATCACCACCATTTTCTGCATCCAAAAGCAAAAATGGTTTCCCCACTGTTGTCTAGAGAGGTATTTATTTATTTTTATGAGGAGCCATTTCTCATGGGCAACCCCCATCTCTGTTTGGTTAGAAACCGACAAGCCATGACGATAAAGTCAGCCTCCGCACGGTCAATAAATAACCATCTGCAGCAGAAATTAATTATGTCTTTGAAGGTCCAATGAGTGTTGGGAACAAGTGGCTGGTGTAGATGCATTAGTGTGCTGTAGGGTTGGCCTCTTATAGCGATTTCTAAAAAATAACATGGTACGTCCACTTGTGCTACAGTTGGTTCTTGTTTTGTTGCTTTTTGTGTAAGTGTTGAGTGTTTGTTCTGATTTTGTTCTTTTGATCTCTCTACAGCACCCTGCCAACCCTGTACTGATGGTGAACTCCTCCTGGCAGTTTGCACCAGTGACTTTGGTAAGAAAAGAGGCAGCTTGAAGTAAATGTCTAATGTTCTTGATGTCAGAAATCCTAAAGAAATGTGTACAGGAAATTTCTATCATTGTTTGGAATCAATCCTTAAGGAATATTCCGGGTTAAATACAAGTTAAGCTCAATCGACAGCATTTGTGGCAAAATATTGATTACCACAACAATTAATTTTGTCTTGCCCCTCCTTTTCTTTAAAAAAAGCAACAATCTGTGTTCCGGTGAAGCACTTACAATAGAAGTGAATGGGGCCAATGTGTAAATGTTAAATTACTCACTGTTTCAAAAGTATAGCCTCAAGATGTAAACTTTATGCTTATTAACATGATTTTAGTGTGATAAAACCGCTTACTAACCTTTTCAGTGTAAAGTTATGGCCAATTTTACAACTTCGTTGACATGAGACATTACGTGCAAATCCTAAAACCCTGAAATGACTGTAAAAATTACGATTTAAACAACATTACAGCTCAAATTATACATGCTTTAACAGAATAATTAATGTTAGTGATTTTATACAATTATAAGCTTCACATTTCTGGCTTTTTTTTTCTTCTTTTTTTTTTTTTAGAGAAGAGGGACGAGTCGAAAGTAATTTTTGTGGCAATCAACATTATGCCCCAAATGCTGTCGATTGAGCTTAACTTGTATTGAACATGGAATATTCCTTTAAGCATAAAAACATTTCTTCTGAGAATCTAGTAAGATCCGACTGAATAAACTGAATTTCCTACAGGTTTTTCTTATTCAAGAGTAGTACTAGACTGATACACAGTATTTGGCAATGAATCTGCCGATATTTGGCCATTTTGAGATTATCAGCATTGGCTGATAACTGCTTGGATGATTAAAAGAAGTGTTAGGGGCCATTCACACCGAACACATTTCTAAGTAAAATGCACTTGACGGATGTCTTTGACTATTGTGCAGCATCTCATGCATGAGATGCTGTGTCAAATTTAAAAATGTGTCTCAAGACATCTGCATTTTGTTCCATTTGTTGCACTTCGTCTAGTT
The DNA here is from genome assembly GCF_019703515.2 of Myxocyprinus asiaticus. NCBI lineage: Eukaryota > Metazoa > Chordata > Actinopteri > Cypriniformes > Catostomidae > Myxocyprinus > Myxocyprinus asiaticus. The sequence goes on along the minus strand of NC_059357.1, from coordinate 37,840,187 downwards.
TCTATAACGCAAAAACACGATCATAGTCGTTAATAGTCCCTTACTCCCCCTTTGTGTTAGTTCCAAAATCAACTGGCAGCCTTGTCAATGTATAATCAACATTTTTTCAGTGAATTAAGTAAAATCATAGTAAAAATCAGTGTTCATGTCATCTCAGCAATTTTGTTTACATCTTATTTGCTATCATCAAATTGTAGTACCGGTATGTACATGTTGGCATCATATTGGCCACCCTACTCTTTTAAGTATCAGCATTGGTCATTGAAAAACCCATATGGTTCAAACACTAATTAAAGAGTTGGATATTATGTAATCTTTAAACTCTACTTCTGTTGTATTTTAATAATGTCTTGCCACTGGAGACTTTAAAACCCAGATCTGATTTAAAGATTTTTACATCCTGTTAAATTCCTAAATTTCCTAAAGGGACATTTGATCCTTTAGGCAATCATAATAGTCCTATTGGGAACTCCATGTTCTAAAATATCTAGTTTTTGTTTTGTACTGTATGAGAAAAGTCTTATACAATTGTTGGTTCCCAGTTTTGAAAGAAATTTGAATCCTGTACACATTCTTAGAGGAGCTTTTTCACTAGGGATATCCCATAGAGCAATCAATAAGAAAAAAATAACTATTAGACAAATAAAATTGTAGTGTGGTTTAATTGGAATAATTTCTCTCTCTCTGCTCTACAGTGGCACGGGGTACTATACTAGGCGTGACACAAGAGGACAATCAGACGTCCGTCACTGTGTCCCTGAGTCGCCTTTACAGACAGAAGACACAAGTGTTTGTGTTAGGGGGTGGCCGGGCCAAACGCTGGACGGGCTTTGTGAAGATGCCCAGCCAGTGCAGGGTTAAGCCCGGGGAGGGTGAGTTCCTTTTCACTGGGACTGTGCGCTTCGGGGAGGCCTGGCTCAGCTGTGCTCCAAGGTACAAGGACTTCCTTAGGGTGTATCAGGACGCACAGCAGCAAGGGACAAACCCATGTCACTTGGACACAGACTGAACTCTCTCCAGGAAACCACATGGTCCACCCCGTCACGGAAAACTGTGACCCCTCGAGCAGCTGTCTGTCTCTTTTGCTCTGAGTGTGTGTGTGTCTGCGGACAGGAACGGTTATAGATCAGTATAGACTGGAATATTGCCCTAAAATCGTCTTGCATGCTATCCCAGAAATCGCTGAGACAGACTCATGCACTTAAAACATCTTGCAAAGAAAACTAAAGTTGGACTTTTACTTAATAAGCCAATGCGGATTTCTTCTGACATGTCTTAAGACGTTTTCTGATGTTTTGTTTTCCTTACGGTCACAATGTAGCAGACCTTGCTGTTGAATGTGTAAAAATGTGAAAGAAAATTCTAAAATGGAAGTCCCAAATGCTTTGTAAAAAGCTTGTTGTACAGTTTTGCAGTTGTTTCTATGACAGAAATACATTGAAGAAAAAGCCTGCTTTTTTAAAATTGAAGTGCAATTCCTGCCTGTTTTTTGTCTTCAGGCTGTTCACTTGCAGATGTGTCTTTCCAAGGATTAAAACAAATTTTTCTCTTTGGAACCAAATCATGTGCCTGTGTTTTATGTAAAGTAGGTCAAAGTGCAGTGCTCTGCCATCCTTTTATGCATGATGCAACTACTTAATCTTTGAGCAAAATATAAAATATTCAAAAATGATTTATTTTGGGCCTCAGCGAGTAAAGATGCTGACTACCACCCCAGGGCGTGCTGAGTGACTCCAGACAGGTCTCCTAAGCAACCAAATTGGCCCGGTTGCTAGGGAGGGTAGAGTCACATGGGGTAACCTTCTTGTGGTCGCTATAATGTGGTTCGCTCTTGGTGGGGCACGAGGTGAGTTGTGCGTGGATGCCGCGGAGAATGGCGTGAAGCCTCCACACGCGCTATGTCTCCGCGGTAGCGTGCTCAACAAGCCACGTGATAAGAGGCGCGGATTGACGGTCTCAGACGCGGAGGCAACTGAGATTCATCCTCCGCCACCCGGATTGAGGCGAGTCACTACACTACCATGAGGACTTAGAGCGCATTGGGAATTGGGCATTCCAAATTGGGGGAAAAGGGGGAGAATTTTTTTTTATTTATTTTTTTAAACTACAATTTTACATACTTGGAGGTTGTTTGAATATATTGTTAGGTGGTTGCTTACTAGCCCAACTTAAAACCGCTAAGTCTTTATGATATCTCCGGTGCTTAGATATGGCTTGGGTCCCTCCTTTAGTGTAAGTCTGGGATTTTATTGCCCGTTTTATCAACCACCAGTTGAAAATTGTAAGTCTTTAGCACCTCTCTTCAGCAAGCTACTTAATTTGGAACGTCTGTGAAATGGTGTGAGATGAGTTACAATGACTAAGTTTAATAATTAGAGTTATGAGTTTGTACTCTAAGTATGAGCAATAATTATATTGTTGCTTTCCTTAGCAATTACCACTAATCACTTGGGGTACTGGTTTTACAACAAACTAGATGATCATTTAACAGATTTAATGACATGATTTACAACAGATTTTTTCTTCCTGAAACACATCCCTCTCTGACAAAATTCCTTTGTCAGTATTCACCAGCCTCATATTTGTGATTAACTGCCCATCCTCTGCCTCTCCCATTATTATTAAATCAGGAATATAATGCATAACATGCATTATCCATTGAGATATTGTGTGCACTTTCACTTCCGTCCAGACTCCCTGTGAGATATGTGAGGCACTGTTGGTGGTTGTTCTACTGGTCCGCTCCATATGAAATGCATTACTTCTGGTTTTAGGAGTGTTATCATTCACTGGAGGCAGACGGGGCAGATTCCTCTCCACGGGTTGCTGTGGTGCCCAGGGAGGCGCTCAGTCAAGGTCAGAGTGAAAGGGCCCTTTGTGTTAGCTGGGCCCAGTCTGAGAGAGCGAGACGGCTTCAATAGAGCCCTGTGATGCCACACAAAATGGAGGTATGGACTGTTTGCACTTTGAGTTTGACCATTTCCGACTCATGTGGCTTATTTTCAGGGCATTTATTTATTTAGAACTATCAAACGGAAAGAGGGGAAGCCATGCCAAAGAAATTCCTAAAGTTACTACGGAGTCTTTTGGTTACTGAGTCTCGGGTTGTAAGATTTAGATTTTATCTTATATAGGTTTTATATTTAATTACCATGCTGACAGTGTGCTTTGTTTAAGCTACAGTGTATATAAGCCTTATAGTAAATAGTCTTCAAATTCATCCCCTTTAAGGAACCACCGTTACAGCTAGGGCTGGAAAAGAATATGGATTTTCACATTAATTGTGATCTCCAATTGATCTGCCCACATATCAATTCTTAAAATCCAAAGATCGAAATGTGTATTTTACTTTAAAGTTTACTGCAGTTTTGATTGTGTTGATTATTATATCTGATAAATAAATTGCAATTAAACTGAAAAGTTTAGGCCCTGTTGTTAAAGATAAAGCTTGTAACTTTTTCTATGTTAAGATACTTTCTCCTATCCCAGTGTAATATGCAGAGACAAAAATAAGTAAAACATTCATAGATTAATTTGATCAAAAACTGTAAACACTGTGTCTCTTCATAAATTCTTATTTGTTTTAAGTGACCCGTCCAGCTTGACACAACAACATTGACTCAACCGTGATTTGGGGGCAGGACTATCTGTTTGACTAACAGTGTATTCAGAAGGCTGTTTAAAAACAATGTTCATTATTGCATTTATTTTAGCGCTGGTTCTAGTGGCACAGAAATGACTCGCCCATATAATTTTAGAAACAAATCAAATCATATTAAAATCAGATCAAGTGCTTGTGTGTCGGAATCAAATCAATTTTGGATATCTATATTGAAACCCAGCTCTAGCCATTGTGTTTTGGTTTGCGCTGTTTTTTGATTGTACGATATGCCAAATTAAATATAGTCCAACTTTTAAAAAATGTCTCAAGACCCCCCTCCATTCTGTTGGGCTCTGTTTAGCTGTTTTTGAATGCAACAACGCATTTTATGTAATTGCCCCCTAAGAAATGTTTTAGATCAGGCTCAGATGAACCCAAAGCCAGTCTTATTATAACGGGCTTCCTAGAGACCGATTAGTCTAATAGTTGTTCTCATAAACCACAGATTAGTCGATTATGAAAATGCATAGTTTTACACATCCCTAATTTAAACATCAAACAGAATTAGGGTAAGCTGTTTGTAAGAATAAGAAATTCCTTCTTTTTGGCAGAGTTCGCCTTTGGTTCAGGGTTTTGCTTTGCATATTCTCGTTCAGTTTTACTTTGACGGAAACACCCATGTCTCTCGGTAAGTGGCCACAAATAGACAATTGCTTTTCCAGACTGATCTGTGTGCTGAATGGAGAGTCTGAATTCCAGTTCAATGGCAGCAGCCCTGAAATTACTCACTGGGAAATGCAAATAGTGTTCCCATGACAACGATGTGGTGCTACAAACCTTCGCTCCAAGCTCCCATGAGGAGAGGGAGAAAAGAAAGTAAAAGAAGCATGATTGTCCATTTGCACCGGCACTTTATAAGTGTCTCGCTGGCGGCACACAGTCCAAGTGTATCCTGACCACAATTGGCATCCTTTATAAGTATGTTTGGAAAAATGAGTAGGGTTTATGAATAAGATATTCCCTAGAACTAGAATATATCCTTGATGTAAAGGCACATTGCCAGTGGTGTAAGTTGTTGATGTAGATTTATATATAAACTGAGGAAGTGAAGCTCTGCCCTAGTCACCAAGATAAAGTTGCTGTGTCTTGTTGAACGACCTTCCCCAAACTGGATGTCCATTTGCCCCAACACTTTATGAGTGTCTCGCATACCACGTTCGACATCCTAATCATGATCATGGAGGAGGGTTTATGGATAAGATATTGCATCTGGCATACTACAGAAAGGGCATACTACCACTTGTGTTAAGTTGTTGATGTAGACATAAATAAACTGAAGAAGTGGACCTATGCCCCCAGTCACCAACATGAATTTGCTCTGTCTTGCTAAATGACCTTCCCCAATGCTGAGAATTTAGACTCATCTGTTCTCTTGAGCATAAATCTTGCTACAGCCAGCAGTTTAGCAACCATTTCCAAATCTTAGTAAGTTCTGGGCCTCTAATCTGATTGGATGAGTTTCAGACTTGTCCAGTGTTCCAAGATATTTAGGAACAACACTGAGATGCTTCACTGTTTGTATTACTCTGGTTTTTGTGTGTTTGCAACATTCCAGATAGGTTGTAACTCTTTATGTTGCTTTGTGACACGCAACAGGTAATCGTGCTTTGACTTTGTCTGTAATTATTTTTGTTAAAAGAGCAAAAATAGACTAAATAACTGGCCATATTGTGTCTAAAATGCAAGTTGGTTGATATGAATTTCTTGCTTGTAGAACTGTCATATAGAAAGCCAGTGGCCTAGACTGATCTCATGATGAAATTCGGCAACAAATTTTCTTCAGCTAAAATCGGTATGTGCTTACCGAAATTTCAACCACTGCCCCAGTTGTCAAAAGTGTCCACTGAGTGGTGCCAAAAGCAAGTTGTTTTTTTTATTGTAAATGATGTAATACAGGGAAGAGGAATGAATTATTAACCATACACTCTAACCCCAAACCCCAACCCTTAACCAGTGGAGTAAAAAGTTTGCAGCCTCTTAATTGCATTCACCATACATTGTGAACGCGATTATTTCCTGGTTTTCACACGGGTCCAGAATCCATGCCTCTGAGTCTACTAGTGCAATGTGCTATCAGTAACACCACAGAAAAGGTAAACAAGTTAGGACTGATGCAAAAATGTCTGATGTGGGATGGCGTTTGTCAGTAATTCAGCAGAATGGGGTCAATAGTCGCTTTCACACATACAGCCTTTTCCAAAAAATGTACTGCAATTTTTTGGTTAGAGGTCATGTGTGAACACGACACGTTCGAAAATAGCAGTACGTTTTGCACTGGCTATTTCCTTGAATGAGAAGTTGTTACATTACTTGAAAGTTTCAGTTTTGATGCTATCTGTGAACAGAATTTTAAGATTAATGGTTTAAGCACATATGAGGTCAGGATGCGCTGACGTAAAACAGAGATGATTCAGTTACTCTGGAGTCCAAAAATTTCTCAAAATTGGACATACATACAGCATAGTGAAATTATTCAATTTATTTGAAGGATATAAAAAATATTAGATATTTTAGAGCCAACTATAGAAATAAACCTCATAGTGTATGATGCTCCACAACTCAAATCTAAAGTCATATGATAAGTAGGCTAAGCAGCCAATGAAAATTGACCATGCGCGTCCACAACACTGCACCACGAAGAAATGGAGATAGCGAACAAGCATTCAAAGTGGAGAAAACATTTAACTTTCCACCCAAGACCGCACCCAAATGCACTCGGCCCATTTTTTTGAGACCCAGAACAGAGAAGCAGCAACATCAACAGCAGTACATCCACATATCCATGTTTGTTTACATCTGTCATGCGTCTCCTAGAACGGGGGTTTGTGTTTCCACGTGAGTTTGTGATCAGATTGACTTGATAGCTGGAGTTATTCTCCTTTTATGTGTGATGGCCAGTTTTTGGCTTTAGCCATTTACATAGTTGGTAAGTATGTGATTAGTATTTTTAGATTGTGGACAGATTTTAGAAGTGGTGTAGTGTAATCCAGCCTTAAAGCGCTTCTCTTCATCCAAGCAGATGAAGAAATTTGTCGACTGATAAAATAACTAACAACATTTCAGAGTTTAATGGCATTTTGGTGCAGATGTGTGAATGGTTGCAAAATGGTAAAAAGATGGAAACCGTTGCATTTGTGAATAGCAGGTGTGGTACATTTACCAGTAAAGGCAATCCAACAGTTTTACTGCAATTTACCAGTTTGCAAGTGTGAAAGGGGCTAATGATAGGGTACTGGAACATTTGGTAGCAACATGTCGACTTTCCGTGTGATCATGTTGGGTGGCCTTGTTCCTACAGCCGAATCACAATATTGTTTAATTATTACTGCCTCAACACATACACACACTCACACTTTTTGAGAGATAATCCTTTGAGAGTTTTGCCACAGTGCAAAGAATATAATATAGCCAGCTGCATAAACGGAAGCCTTTGCCTACCGGTAGTGTCTGCAGTGGTCTAAATAAAGCAGTATGGACCTTAGTCAGGTTAGAAACCAAATTTAATTTGACACGAAATTAAAATGAGGCTCAGGCAAAGAATTATAGTCTGTTCAATGGGTTGCATTGTCTTCTAGGTCACAATTAAGTTTTACAACAGATTTTTTCCGAAATAAAATTGCAACTGACAACATTTTTTTAATACGAATTCTGTCGCCTGAACAATCAATGCCAAAATACCCAACAGTAAAACCTATTGAACCGTCTGTGTGTCTATCCCTCACAGCTTCATTTCCATTCATATTAAATTAAATATGGTGTTTACCCTGATTAAGATCAGCAAATCAGTTAGGACTACTGGGCGAACATCACGTCACAATTAATAATCACAAGCAAAGCTGAGACTTTTTTTCTATTGTGATCCCCCACTTTTAGAAATTTTTAAGTTTGCGCCCTCCCAGATAATCATTAAGAGATAATCATTACGTTTTGAGAGTTTAATTTTACCTTACCACAGTGTGAAGGAAAAAACGACAACTTCAAGATCAAGCAGAACCCTCTGCCAGTAGGTAGTAAGTGGTACGCCGAACACTTACTTTGCTTTTCAACATATCAGTTTATACTACTAGGCGAACATCACATCAGTGATGTTTATAATTCATAATCACAAGTAAAGCTGATAAGTTTTGTATTGTGCGTTCCCAGCCACCCCACACACACTTTTCAATACGTTCCTACGCCCCTGAGTAAAGCTATTTTCACTTGCCCAGTTCAGTCCAAGGTTGAGGTTTGAACAGACAACACACTGTTTCCTGGATCCTAAATGCTATAATCACAATGAATGGTTCTGGTCCAATTAATGCTGAAACATACATCCAACCATACAAATTGTGAGAATATAGGAAACTATTCATTGAGGACATCCTTGGGGTGGACCAAATAAACATTGAGCGGTTAAGATATTTGCAGTAACAGCAAATTGCTCAGTGACTTGGCAGCAAGAGAGAAGGAGAGGGAGCCGGGGGTCCCGAAGGAGAGGAGATGGGCAAGCGAACAATGCAAGTGATTGGTGCTCTGCAGGCCAGTGACATCTCTCCTGCAGGGGAAGTGGAGGAATGCTGGGAATGTGTTGACTTCACACACGCGCACCTCCCATAGAAGCCTGGTCTTGATGAGGGGAATCAATAGGAGTTCTGTGGTGTCTGCACGTGGCACCTCCTCCAGTACAAACACTACGCCTCAGCCCGGAGGACACCCACTGGCAAAACACTCGCACACAGACAAAAACACATACATCTCTCACTTGCAAATGTACTTACTGCACCTGTGACTATGTTTTAAGCTTTTGCTTTTGGTTTTTTTGTTCACTTAGCACTGCTTGAGCATGTCTAACTTTGAATATGGGAACTGAAAACTGACTTCATACAGTAAATGAGTGAAGGATCCACAGTTTTCCATTAATAGCTATATTTATATGTATTTAATAGCATACTGTCATACTACTCATACTATTTCTGCAGTATACACTATGTAAGTACCCATTAGAGAACTGCCTATCCCCCCTTTACACCACAGCACAGTGCATGGAATAGTGTGTCCTGCAAAGCAATGCGCTTGACTTTCTATTTCTAATGTAAAATCTTTTTCTTGACTCACAAAATTGGACAAAAAATGCAGTATTACTAAATGTCTAAAATTATAAACAGCTGATTTACAAGCAACATAATGAGGTCATGTAACAACATTGTACAGTTGAGGTCAGAAGTTTACATACACTTAAGTTTAAGTCATTAAAACTAATTTTTTAACCACTTCACAGATTTAATATTAGCAAACTATAGTTTTGGCAAGTCGTTTAGGACATCTACTTTATGCATGACATGAGTAATTTTTCCAACAGTTGTTTCACTTTTAGTTGACTATATCGCAATTTTAGTGGGTCAGATGTTTGCATACACTAAGTTAACTGTGCCTTTACGCAGCTTGGAAAATTCCAGAAAATTATGTCAAGTCTTTAGACAGTTAGCCAATTAGCCTCTAATATGTGGTGTACTGAATTGGAGGTGTACCTGTGGATGTATTTTAAGGCCTATCTTCAAATTCAGTGCCTCTTTGCTTGACATCATGTGAAAATCAAAAGAAATCAGCCAAGACGTCAGAAAAAAAATTGTGGACCTCCACAAGTCTATTTCATCCTTGGGAGCAATTTCCAAATGCCTAAAGGTACCATGTTCATCTGTACAAATGATAGTATCATACTCTCAGCCATCATACCACTCAGGAAGGAGACGCATTCTGCCTCCTTGAGATCAACGTAGTTTCGTGCGAAAAGTGCAAATCAATCCCAGAACAACAGCAAAGGACCTTGTGAAGATGCTGGAGGAAACAGGTAGACAAGTATCTATATCCACAGTAAAACGAGTCCTATATCAACATAACCTGAAAGGCTGCTCAGCAAGGAAGAAGTCACTGCTCCAAAACCACCATATAAAAGCCAGACTACAGTTTGCAAGTGCACATGGGGACAAATATCTTACATTTGGAGAAATGTACTCTAGTCTAATGAAACAAAAATTGAACTGTTTGGCCATAATGGCCATCGTTATGTTTGGAGGAAAAAGGGTGAGGCTTGAAAGCCGAAGAACACCATCCCAACCGTGAAGCATGGGGCTGGCAGCATCATGTTGTGGGAGTGCTTTGCTGCAGGAGGGACTGGTGCACTTCACAAAATAGATGGCATCACGAGGAAGGAAAATTATGTGGATATATTGAAGCAACATCTCAAGACATCAGCCAATAAGTTAAAGCTTCGTCGCAAATGGGCCTTCCAAATGGACAATGACCCCAAGCATACCTACAAAGTTGTGGCAAAATGGCTTAAGGACAACAAAGTCAAGGTATTGGAGTGGCCATCACAAAGCCCTGACCTCAATCCAATAGAAAATTTGTGGGCAGAACTGAAAAAGCTTGTGCGAGCAAGGAGGCCTACAAACCTGACGCAGTTACGCCAGTTCTGTCTGGAGGAATGGGCCAAAATTCCAGCAACTTAATGTGTGAAGCTTGTGGAAGGCTACCCAAACATTTGACCCAAGTTAAACAATTTAAAGGCAATGCTACCAAATATTAACAAAGTGTATATAAACTTCTAACCGACTAGGAATGTGATGAAGCTGGAATAAATCATTCTCTCTACTATTATTCTGAAATTTCACATTCTTAAAATAAAGTAGTGATCCTAACTGACCTAAGACAGGAATGTTTTCTACGATTAAATATCAGGAATTGTGAAGAACTGAGTTTAAATGTATTTGGCAACTGTAGCAAACTACTGTTTGAAACAATGACAAGTCGAAATCATTAGAAATTGTATGAGTTGGCTGATACAAAAACATACAATGTTTCTCCCATAGAAAAAAAAATAAACAAAACAATGAACAGTTATTATGATTTTTTCTAAGCTTAATATTTAACCTAACTATAAAGTCTAAATTTGTTCACAGACATTTTCTTTCTTAAAGTAAAGTGTTGGATAGGAAGCTAGCTAAAATTCGATGCCTTTATTGTACTGTTGTCTCTATGGGAATAAAATTCACACCTTTTCATACGAGCCAAGTGTTACAATATCTTATGATTTGGCCATCGTTTGTACGAGTTATTATGAGTTGTCATGATAGTTTGTTGGTTTTAATTGTTTAGCTTTGTATAATGTGTTCTGTTTCACATACAGTACTAGTACTACATTAAGTGTATACTGCACAGTAAGCAGTACACTATATTCTATTCCGATAAATTTTGGTAAAACCATTCTTACATAAATTATCACATTGTATTTATTAATTTATGTGTTTCATGCCTATAGCCATCGTATACAGTGCATATACTATAATTAAGAAATGAAATATTATCTACAAAAGCAATACCCAACAAGTGGATGAATCTCCAGAAGAGGTTCTGGAAAATCCATTAAAGTGTTTTACCTAATAAAAATAACATTGTGGTAAAAAATTACTTTTGAAATAGAGGGCTTGGATTAAAATGACCCAGCAAGATGATAAAATGTTCCATAATAATCAAAGAGAGGAGAAATCTGAGCGCACTCCCAGTAAATCATGCAAGACTTCAATCCTTACTTTATAAGGAAAAAGTAATTCTTGCCTCTGTCATAGCCTCTTTATAAATTATCTTTAGCTGTTTTATTCTGTGCAAATATTTCACATAAACCCTATAGAGCAAAAAATGCACATAGCCCACATAGCTTGTGACAATTAGATTAAGTACAGGTCTGAAATATTAACTGAATGTGAAAGGCCAAAACCGAGCATGGAACTGTGTGGTGAGGACTAGTTTGAGTGTTTTATGATCGCCAAGTGTATAAAAGTCTGTGGAAGTCTATGAAGACATTCCATAATGCACAAACTCAACTGGCTTTTGAAGGGGCATGGAGGTCTTCTGTCTTTATGAGCAGAGCACAGATATTACTGACACCTACATTGACTATAAATGTTATATGTACTTTTACACCTATGTACTGACAAACTTTTAAAAACGTCAAACAAACCCAGGTGTGCACCAAAAGTGTGGCCCCAGTTTAAAAAAACATTAAAACATTAAAATACATCCAATAAAATTTACTTATTCTAACTATATGTTTTTCAGAATTCTCGCAAGATTCACATTTGCTGCTACTGAGGTTGAGGTACTGTTAGGTTTAGAGTTTAGGTAAGGATTGGGTAGTTTTAGGGTTAGGGGTAAGGTTCACAGTGTAACTACAAATGTAATTAAATGCAGGTACTTTAAATTTAAGTGCAATACAACTACACGTTTGTACATAATAAGTACATTGTATTAAATACTTACCGAAAGGACATTGTAGTTAAAGACACCTAAATCACTGTGGGTCCAAAAGTACTAGTGTGAAAGCACTCTAAATGTACACTCACTTAGCACTTTATTTGAAACACTATGGTCCTAATAAAGTGCCACACTTCTGCTGTTGTAGCCCATTCGCCTCATGGTTCGACGTGTCGTTCATTCTGAGATACTGTTCTGCTCACTACAATTGTACAGAGTGGTTATCTGAGTTACCGTAGCCTTTCTGTCAGCTCCAACCAGTCTGGCCATTCTCCGTTGACCTCTCTCATCAACAAGGTGTTCTCAGTGAGTGTATATCTGCTACAAGTTTGATTTGACTTTAGCTTTTAGAAGTTCATAAGCATATCTAGCATATTAGCATATCTCAAAGCTAACAAACATGGACTTAAAGCCACAAAACTCCCATTTGGATTTCATGATGTCTTTAGAACAGCTTCTGAAACTTATACTTAAGCAATATTACATGAGCAAGAGTCACAGCCATGCTGATATACACAGAACAACAGCACAATCGCAAGTGTGATATTGTTTGTATACAACAGTTCAATAAACATGTGAATAATATTGAATAACTTATGTTTCAGACAAAAAATGTCCAGTTAGTTTATGCATTTCTTTTCCATCAGCGAAAATAGTTCAGAAAGCAACCAAATCATCAAGCACAACTTCACTCTTTGCACTGCACTCAGTACTCTGTTTTGAACTAGTGGTGTTTTATTCGTATGCGAATCAGTGTTTTTGAACGATTCGTTTAAGTGAATGAATCGTTCACTTTCATTGTTGCTGTTGTGAAGGGCTGTTTTTTAATAAATAATTTGAGTCAATGATTTAATGACTTGTAACATAAAAGACGCTCATTTTTTGCCACCCACTGGCATAAATATGCAATCTCAAGAAATTGAGAAGGATATTGCTGCAGGCATTGCTCCAAAATTGGGTGGGAGCTCAAAACCGCCATTAAAGATATAAGAAGCCCCTTACCTAACCCGTTCCCTAAGCTTAACTGTGAGTGGAAGTGACGCCCACTTTTGCAGTAACCACACCCCTTCTAGAGTAACCCCGCCCACTTTTGGATATTCCAACCCCATTTGGAGGTCTCTGGCCTGCAGTTATGCCTACTTGGAAATGGACACGGAACTAATCTGTGAATTAAATAAAAATGAACAAAGCCTTGCTATAAGCCGTGCTATACAGTGATTTTACCATGAGTTTTTACAATGATTTTACCAAGTGGTGTTTTTAGACACAAAGTGAAGCGGAACTATTATAAAACAGAGGCAACAGCAATATGATAAGGGACAGCAATAGGGTTGCCACCCCTCCTGTAAAATATGGGATTGTCTCGTATTTAAAGACAAAATTATGCATCCCTTATCGAATCAATACGGGACGCAGTTTTCCCGAATTTAAGCTGGTCAGATGGCATCATGGTGAATCATTCCAGATCACTTATTTAACATTAATATAAGCTGGAAAATGTGCCTACAGTGGGTTAGGGACTGTCTGAAAAGTCCACAAATGGTGCTAATACTCAATGAGATCAAACAATGTATGAATACAATCACTGAGTCTTAAAGACAAGTACGTTATACGGGAGGTGTTGGTGTTTGTGTGAAGTGAAGGTCAGAGTGGGTGTGGGGTGTGAGATTGGGCCTTTCAAATCTGCAGTAGAACACATTCAGGTCGTCAGCCAGTTGTTGGTTCCCTACAGGGTTGGGGGTAGGAGTCCTGTAATTTGTGAGTTGTTTCATGCCACTCCACATTGATGCAGGGTCGTTAGCTGAAAACGTGTTTTTCAGCTTCTCAGAGTATCTTCTTTTAGCCACTCTGATTTCCTTGTTCAGTGTGTTCCTGGCCTGATTGTACAAGACTTTATCCCCACAACGTAAGCATCCTCTTTGGCCTGACGAAGCTGCCTGAGCTCTGCTGTAAACCACGGTTTGTTGTTGTTGAACTTTAAATAAGTCTTAGTAGGAATGCGCATATCCTCACAGAAACTGATATATGATGTAACAGTATCTGTGAGCTCGTCCAGGTCTGTGGCTGCAGCCTCAAAAACACTCCAATCCATGCAATCGAAGTAGGCTTGTAGTTCCTGCTCTGCTTCATTGGTCCATCTCTTTACAGTCCTTACTACTGGCTTGGTTGATTTTAATTTCTGCCTGTAGGTTGGAAGAAGATGAACCAGACAGTGATCAGAGAGTCCCAAAGCTGCTCTAGGGACAGAGTGATATGCATCCTTTATTGTTGTGTAGCAGTGATCCAGTATGTTCCTGTCTCTGGTGGGGCATGTGATGTGCTGTTTGTATTTGGGCAGTTCACGTGAGAGATTTGCTTTGTTAAAATCCCCAAGAATAATAATAACTGAGTCCGGGTATTGTTGTTCCATGTCTGTGATTTGATCAGCCAGCTGTTGCAGCGCTGTGTTCAAATACGCATTTGGCGCGATATACACACACTCACCAGAATAAACGAGGAAAACTCCAGCGGCGAGTAGAAAGGCTTACAATTAATAAAGAGCGCTTCCAAATTAGGACAGCACATCCTTTTTAACGTTGTTACATCTGTACAACTTTCATTGATATAAAAGCATGTTCCACCGCCTCTCATTTTCCCCATTAACTCCGCGATGCGATCCGCTCTGAACAGCTGGAAGCCCGGCGGATGTAACGCGCTGTCCGGAATGGCTTCACTCAGCCAGGTTTCTGTGAAGCACAAGGCAGCAGAGGTTGAAAAATCCTTGTTTGTGCGGGTGAGGAGATGTAGTTCGTCCGTTTTGTTAGGAAGAGAGCGGAGATTCGCTAAGTGAATATTCGGCAGCGCTGTTCGAAATCCACACCGATGGAGTTTGACCAACGCACCAGCTCGTCTTCCTCGCCTGCGTCTCCTGAACAACAAAGCCGAGCCTCCAACTAAAATGTCTAGCAAAACGTCTGAATATTCAAAAACCGGGAAAAGATTGTCTGGTACATGCTGTCGAATGTTCAGCAGTTCATCTCTGTTAAAACTCACTGGAAAAAGATTACTAAACACAGGACAAACAAACAAAAACAACAAAAGAACTGAGGAGCTCCACACCGAGGCAGCCGTCCACGGCACCATCGTGATGAATAAGTTTATGAGTATGTTAAATCAAATTGAGTCCAAGATGTTATAATTGTGTCACACTGGATTTACAGTCTTCCCCTTCTGCCATTCACTCGCACCAATTCTGACTGTGTGTTGAGCCTCTGTATGCTCACATGAGTGGATGAAGCCATATATGTGGGACCTGTGAGTGAATACACACAGGGTATAGGGCCCTCGAGAATGGCCCTCTCAACACCCCAAAAAGACCTGTGTCTAGTTGTGAGAGGAAGATGTTGGACAAACACACTACCAAAGGCAATTTTGTTTACTTTCCCACCTCCCCCAGTTGCCATTTACAAAAAGCTGGCAGTGCCATTTCAGTGGCCCCATGGCAACAAGAGAATGTCACTGGGGTAAGTACTTTCTCATGATGTCATGAATTCATTATCTTGGCACAATAAAATATTGCATTGTCTGGTACTCTGATAAGCCCATCAGTGAGGGGGATATGTTTATGATAACTTGGAATGATGTGTCTTTAAATCAAGATGGATTTTTCAGTAAATTAAATTATATTGGTTACTGTAGGTAAATAGAATTAGTGTGGGGCCATTGACCGATTTGAAGATTTACTTCACAACACACTAGCATTATGATTAGGCTGACCAGACTTTTAAAGTCTCAATCCGGGACAATCACAGAGGGTGAAGCGTATCCCTTATAACGTTTTTTTTTGTTTTGTTTTGTTTTTGGGGGGGGAAATGCCCACCCACTCTTGTCTGAACTACTGAAAGTAATACAATTCGTTCTAAAAGATGTAGTTTATTTGATCAAAATTTGAGAATATGTCTCTCAGTGTAGTGTCAAGTTTAAGCCTAGTGTATTTAAACCTAGTTCAGCCATCTTGCTGGTCACCGCCCTCCTGTTTTATTCAGATTCCCAAATTGTTTTACAGAATCAAATGCAAATAATAAAAAATAAATAACTACAAATGTATTGTTTATTTAAAATGAACATTTACAGTGACTACAAAACAAATTGAAAAACAAATGTGAAAAAAAAATGGATAGGGGTTTTTTTTTTTTTTTTTTTTTTTTTGGCTATTTCTGTAACTTAGCCAGCTAGCTAGCTTACTTGGTAAATTGCTTGCAGTGAGAGGAGAAAGTGCGTGAACTTATTGTTACCATTATTGATAACCAGATACTTTTCATGCTGATTTACTAATAGACACTGAATGCAATTAAAGTTTGTTAAAAACTTGCAGTGAATAAAGTGACTTGCCAACTCTCCAATAGCTAGAAGGACACTGAGGTTCATTTTAAGCAGACTATTTAGTGGAGACAGACCACTTCTTTTAAAATGAATGTGAGAAATCAGAACGCCCAACACCCAGCTGTTGCAGAAAAGGAAGTCCTGCCTTAAAGATAAAAGAGCCAATCAGCTTTTAGATACAGACATCGCCTGTCAGTCAAACTTAAACTAAGTGACGCCCATGATAAAGAAGCACAATGTATGATACTGTTGTTGTCAGATTTTACTGCTGATTTGAAAAAAAATATTTATATTTTTTTTACATAGAAAATAGCTGCCCAGAAGCGTTCCAAAGATGGCCACCAAGTGGACTGACTAGCATTAAAAGGCACTTCATTTTAAGACAGGGAGGCTAGCAACTGAAACCTAGACATTTTTAAATTTTTAGTGAATTGGCAGAACACTAGGACACACCTCATGAACCAGGACTGTCCCGGTAAACCAGGATGCCTTGTTACCCTAATTATGATGGTAGATTGTAATTTTAGGACGCCAGTTATCAAATCACAAAGCTCTTTTCAGTTCAGTTTATCAATATATGAAAAAAGAAAAAAAGAGTGGATAATATTTAACAAAAGCATTATTGTGGGCCTGGGTAGCTCAGTGAGTATTGACGCTGACTATTACACCTGGAGTCGCGAGTTCGAAGCCAGGGTGTGCTGAGTGACTCCAGCCAGGTATTCTAAGCAACCAAATTGACCCGGTTGATAAGGAGGGTAGAGTCACATGGGGTAACCTCCTCGTGGTCGCGATTAGATGTTCTCGCTCTCAATGGGGCACGTGGAAATTTGTGCGTGGATCGCAGAGAGTGGCATGAGCCTCCACGTGCTGTGAGTCTCCGCAGTGTCGTGCACAACGAGCCACATGATAAGATGCGCGGATTGACAGTCTCAGAAGTGGAGGCAACTGAGACTTGTCCTCCACCACCAGGATTGAGGTGAGTAACCACGCCACCACGAGGACCTACTAAGTAGGGGGAATTGGCCATTCCAAATTGAGAGAAAAGGGGATAAAAAAAAACAATAAAACAAGCACTATTAACAGAGTGCATTGGTGTCAGTGTAGGCTTGATCTTCTCCCAGATCTTAAATTTGATGAGTGTACAGACATTAGCATTTGTAGAGGATCCACATCTCCATTAATTCAAAAGCAGGCATCTCAGTCGCCTCTTCCACACTTAAATATCAGTGTTGGAGTCAGGCTGCAAAGCCTACTGTTTGTTCAGAGTACAGAGCGTTTGTGGTGTTACCGCTGCTCTAACGGAATCCCTGGCAACCATAGTGTCCCACCCTGACCCGGACCCCTTCAACGAAGACGTAAGTGGACCTGAACTAACCCAGGATAAATTGAGTCATTAGAATAAGGGCAGACAGGGTCACAGCAGAGTCCCACAGACAACAGCCATTGTGAAGTGACAATGTTGGTTTGGTCTCAGCAGCAAACAGCAGGCGAATAGACTGTGATGATGGATGGATCTCTCTATGGCACAATGGAAAATGAGATTGATAGGTGGGAAATGGAGACGGAGGGCCACACAGAGGCGGATGTAAGCTGTTTGCTGGAAGGCAAAAATGACAGTGATGGAATGAAAGGGGGCTTGAAGGACATTGACAGAGACATTGATTTTATTCCACAGATGTTTGTGTTAATGTTTGTTGTGGAAAGATGGATATTTGTTTTGGTGCAAATATTGTGCAAAAATCGCAGTTACAGTGAGGCGCTTACGATGACAGTCAATAGGGCCAGTCCATTAACTTTAAAATACCCTATTTTTCCAAAGTATAGCCACAAGACGTAAACATTATACATGTTAAAATAATTTTATTGTGATAAAATTGCTTAATAACCTCATCTGTGTAAAGTTATATCCAATATTATATCCAATATGCCATGACGAAATAACGCTGTTAGACCCTGTAATCTGGTAAATGCTGTAAAACCAATAAGTCCCTGATTTTATCATACTAAAATCACGTTAACACATATAATATTTACATCTTGTGGCTATACTTTTGAAACACTGAGTATTTTAACGTTTACGGACTGGCCCCATTCACTTCCATTGTTAGTGCCTCACTATAACCTATATACTATAAGGATGAGTCAAATAATTTTTTGTGGTAATCAATATTATGCCACAAATGCTATTGACTGAGCTAAAATTGTATTGAACTCAGAATATTCCTTTAAGTTAATGTGTGTAACTTTTTCTGTTTAAATACTTTCTCCATTCACCACTTAATATTCGTTGTATTCGTAGGTTGATCTGACGAGTATATTTCTATCACAAGCACAAAACAAGAATTATGATATATATATACACACACACACACACACATACACACACACACACACACACACACACACACACACACACACACAGAGATGAGCCAAAACATTATGACCACTCACAGGTGAAGCAAATGACACTGATCATCTCCTAACAAGGCCACATGTCAAGGTCTCGGTAGATTAGATGGTAAGCGAACAATCAGTTCTCGTAGTCAACGTGTTGAATGCAGGAGAAATGGGCATGAGTAAAGACCTGAGTGACTTTGAGAAGGGCCGGATTGTTTTGGCCAGACGACTGGGTCAGAGCATCACTAAAATGACAAGGCATGTGGGGTGCTCCTGGTCAGCAGTGGTGAGTACCTACCAACTGGTCCGAGGAGGGACAGACCACAAACCGGCGACAGGGAGTTGGGCGCCCAAGGCTCATTGATGCGTGAGGGCAAAGAAGGCTATCCCCTCAGGTCTGAACTGACAGAGGGTCTACTGTGGCACAAGTCACAGAAAAGTTTAATAATGGTTACGGGAGGAATGTGTCACAACACAAAGTGCATCGCACCCTGCTGCATATGGGTCTGCATAGCCACAGACTGGTCAGAGTGCCCATGATTTACTTGGGGAAGTGATGGCACCAGGATACACTGTGGGAAGATGACAAGGAGGGAGTGTGATGATATGGGCAATGTTCTGCTGGGAAACCCTGGGTCCAGCCATTCATGTGGACGTCAATTTGACACGTGCCACCTACCTAAACATCGTTGCACACTAGGTACACCCCTTCATGGCAATGGTATTCCTTGATGGCAGTGGCCTTTTTCAGCAGGATAATGCGCCCTGTCACACTGCACACATTGTTCGGGAATGGTTTGAGGAACATGATGAAGAGTTCAGGGTGTTGCCCTGGCCTCCAAATTCCCCAGATCTCAATCCGATTGAGCAATAGTCACTACACGACCACGAGGACTTAAAAGTGCATTGGGAATTGGGCATTCCAAATTGGGTGAAAAAGGGAATGCCCCCCCCCCCCCAAAAAAACAAACAAAAAAAACAAACATGAACTATTTGCCATGGGTGTAGAATACGTGGGGTCGTGTCCCTCACTTTCAATAAAACCTAAGTTTGGACACAGGGCAAATATGTTTACGTTGTTTGATTTATACAGCAAATGTGTAAATATGTTAATGTAAACTTTAAAAATCACTGGATAATCTCTTAAGAGACGAGCTCTGCTCAAGCACATACTGAATACACTCATAATGTCGCATCGTTTCCATGGCAACCACATCACAATAATATTGTTGACTTTTGACAATCAAACCTGTTGCCATATAGGTGTTACCCTATAAAGCAAACACTGAATGCGCTCATAATGTCGCATCGTTTCCATGGCAACCACGTCAGTGGCCTGTGCTGGATCTGCAGCCAGCGGTCACTAGTCTCAAACTCAACGTGGAAAAATACTTTCCACTCATGTTTTTCTTTGACGTCAAGCAGTGTTTGTCATTTGACATCTGTTTATTGATGATAATCTATGATATTATTATGGTATTATAACTTGCATCTGAAAGCGGAAGGAGCTTTCTTTTAATTTTGCACTCAATCGGCACTCCTGCATAAACGCAAATTATTCAGGCTTTTCATCCAATATCACGGTGAGTGACACAAGTGTGCCAGAGCACACCAGTTCATTTGCACACTTTAACGGTTGTGCGAGCCGTGCATGATGATAACGGCAATAAATGAATGAATGAATGAATGAATAAATCAATTAATAAAAAATCTATGCTTCCAAGTATTCACTAAATGATCATTACTAGATATAATAAACATTATATTAGTAGGGATTCTTTGACATCGGAGTGTGAATCGCATTTTCTGCTCCACAAAGGCAAAATGCAGTAACTACACCAACACTGAAACTGTGTTACAGAAACCACTAAAAAGTGGTAGGCTAACATGCAATTGATCTATCCCCTGAAACTAGCTTTTTCGGTTATGTTAAATCATATTTTTGACTTTTGACAATCAAACCTGTTACCATATAGGTGTTACCATATGAAGCACATTTCTTTCTAAAGAGTGTAAATTTACCCCCATTCAAATGTGTTGTTTCTGTGTTTTGCCTTTGAAGGTCAGTATTGTTATTTGTTTGTTTGACTTTACCACTCTCATGTAGTGCATAAAATGTTTTGTAGGTTACTAGGTAAAAAATCTTCTGTGGTAACATATAATTTAACTGCTTTTTAAAATGAAAAACAATTTATTATGACGGTTACATAAGCAACAAAAGTATTTTTAAGGTTAGAACTTGTAGAAGTACTGTAGATTCATAATTAAAAAATGACCCCAAAGTTGTAAGAAATCTAAAATTTTCTGATAATTTAATAAATTCCATGTGCTTTTAATTTGGCCCAAAATTAATTATTAAAGCAGCATAAAATTAATTTTGGTCTTAAAATAAAAATAAATTTCTTATACATTACGTCCAGTGCAAAAAATTCTGTCCCACTCACTCAATAGCACACCCCTGCTATTTGCTTGTAGACAAACAAGTGTGTGTGTGTGTGTGTGTGTGAGTGTGTGTGTTTTAACAGACTGGATCAACTTATGGTCGTAAAATGATGACAGGCTACCTGTTGTCAGTTGGGGTACATGCAGGGTAATGCCGAATTGGAAGTGTTCTGAGGGCAGCCCATGCCCCTTACCATGAAGAACAGCGTCAAGTATGTTATTAAGTAGTCCTATGTTTTATGTTTTTACGAGAGTTTATGAGTCAGGGATGTGATGCCATGCACATGCTAATGCCCAGACTTCATCTATGCAGAGCAAAGTTATTAATTTATTATATTTTCTCACTTGCATAGAGTACCCGTAACTTTAACCCAACCCCATATAATGCAGAGTATATGTGACACAAGTTACACATGGACCAAAATGCTAAATTGATCATGTTTGGAGTGACTCATGTGATTGCTGTAGATGGACACAGCAAGAAAATTGTTGCAAATACAACTATGCCTGCAAAAAACAATCTAGCCATGTATGAAGAGGTGTACAGGTCAGTATTGTATGTTCTGTTAGAAAGAAAATTGTATTAATTTTTATAATACCAATTATTAAGCATTTCTAGTTTATGTAGACCTGAAGTAACACGCTATGGAATGTGGAATCAACTTCGTGTGGATCATGGCAAAGAGTTTTACCTCTGCCTGTACATGCAAGAGAGGCTGTCAGATTATAGACACAACCAGCAAAGAGAGCCATACTTCCAAACTCAGTCAACAAGGGAAATATTAGTCATCTGCAAGCCATCAGCCTACATTACAACAGTGGTGAAAAGTAACTAAGTACCTGTACTATCGGCTGCACAATTAATTGAAAAAATAATGGAGATTACAATTACAGCTGCTGCAATTACATAATCGTGAAAAGTGTCAATTACTTAATTTAAAATAATTTGCAACATATTATATATATTATATTATTTGTCTTTGTTTGAAATAGCAAATCAGTAATTTAAATGAATCAAATTCTGATTTAGCAAATCAGAAAAAACTAAGTATTGCTCACTTTCTGTTAACAATTTATAAAAATATATATATATATACCTTGTTTTTTTTCATGCAAAAAAAAAAAATAAATAAATAAAAAAAAAAAATGCAATTCTCAGCTTGATTTGGCTAGCCTACATAAAGAATTTTGCATGTGGCTGCCCCACAAAAAACAAACAAAAAAACAATGTAAATTCCATCAATTGCAATAAATTCTTTAATAAATGTATTTTCTCTAGTTCCCAACCATCAATAATATAGAGACATACTATGAGAACAGCCTTCTACCCACATCTTTTTTTTCTTTAACAGAATCACACAGTTGAAAAGTATGTGGCCAGAAATCAACAACCGGGTACATTACCCACTAAAGGGGCCCTGGTACAGCTACAAGATGAAGCAGTAGATATGGAGGACAGCATGACAAGGTTCTGCACATCCAATCTGACCTGCCAAATGTGCCATATTGGCATAAACAGACTTGTGCATTCATGGAATGCTCACAGGATCCCAGGTATGTTACATATCCCTTACAAGTTATTCACTGTAACAGGTTCTAGAAGTGTTTTACCATTGTACATAACAAAAAAACTTGTTTTGTGTTGTTAAAGGGAAAGGGATACCTAATCACCTGGCAGGGACTGGAACACTGAGAAAAATCACAACAGATCTTCTACCAGATGCCACAGTAGCAGCTGACATGTATGACAGGGACATGGGATCATCCCTCACCAGAACATCTTCATTCGGAAGTGACCCTTTTCTGTCTGAGGCAGACAGAGTGAGAGCAGAGCAGCACTTTGCACAATATTATCCTGACCTTTCAGTTGTTTTTGACAATGCTGTCAATTACAACTATGCTCCATTCAAAGAGGCCTTGATCTGCCTCATTAATGTAACAAAGTGATGTTCCTAATTTCATGTAAGTTGGATCATGAGAAGCCTTGTCATGGATTGAAGGATAGCCTCAGCTGTGTGGGTATGCAACTTGTTATCTCTTAAGTTTTGTTTAAGGAGACATACTGTAACAATGGACTCCAAAATTATACACTCACTAATATAAGAGTACAGGGTACAAGTAAAAATGTCTACTGTCTATCTTGTTACCATAAAAAACAATGCCATTCCATTTTGTTTGCTGTCATTGTATCCATGTTACACAGTATTCACAGACCATTTTGTGGAATATATATATATATATAAAATCTCTGATCTGAGAACAATGATGCAACGTAAATAAAAACATCTTGGCACATTTTCTAGCTCTTATAAAATCTCTGATCTGAGAACAATGATGCAACGTAAATAATCATATCAAATCAAATCAAATCAAATCACTTTATTGTCACACAGCCATATACACAAGTGCAATGGTGTGTGAAATTCTTGGGTGCAGTTCCGATCAACATAGCAGTCGTGACAGTGATGAGACATATACCAATTTACAATAACATCAAATTAACACAACACAATTTAAACGTCTGTTATACACATAATTACACATAATTACACTCAACAGTATACAAATAATAACATACACTGTACAGTATACAATATGCACTATATAGATACACATTATTCAATAAAAAAAAATGTAAAACAATATATAAAAAAGTATATATATATATAGAATGTACAGTATTGTACTGTATTGACATTCAGGCTGTCGGTTGATAGTCAGTTGTTAAGAGAGAACATAATATAATAATAATAATATAATTTATGACAGTCCGGTGTGAGATATAAGAGTAAGGGTAATAAAGTGCAGTGCTGATGTATTTTGATCGTGGGAGATCAAGAGTTCAAAAGTCTGATTGCTTGGGGGAAGAAGCTATCATGGAGTTGGCTGGTGCGGGTCCTTATGCTGCGATACCGCCTGCCTGATGGTAGCAGTGAGAACAGCCCATGGCTCGGGTGGCTGGAGTCTCTGATGATCCTCCGAGCTTTTTTCACACACCGCCTTGTATATATTTCCTGGAGGGAGGGAAGCTCACCTCCGATGATGTGTCTGGCAGTTCGCACCACCCTTTGCAGGGCTTTGCGGTTGTGGGCGGTGCTATTGCCGTACCAGGCAGAGATACAGCCAGTCAGTATGCTCTCCACAGTGCAGGTGTAGAACCGTGTGAGGATGTGGCAGTTCATTCCAAACTTCCTCAGCCATCTCAGGAAGAAGAGGCGCTGATGAGCCTTCTTCACAACGACTTCAGTGTGGATGGACCATGTGAGTTCCTCAGTGATGTGGACACCCAGGCACTTGAAGCTGCTGACTCTCTCCACTGGTGCTCCATTGATGGTGATGGGACTGTGTTCTCTGTCTTTTCTTCTGAAGTCCACCACAAGCTCCTTTGTCTTACTGACGTTGAGGGAGAGGTTGTGCTCCTGACACCAGTGTGTCAGAGTGTGCAGCTCCTCTCTGTAGGCTGTTTCATCATTGTCAGTGATCAGACCGTCGTATCATCAGCAAACTTAATGATGGAATTGGAGTTATGTGTTGCCACACAGTCATGTGTGTACAGGGAGTACAGGAGTGGGCTGAGAACACAGCCCTGTGGGGCTCCAGTGTTGAGGGTCAGTGAGGAGGAGATGTTGCTGCCTATTCTAACCTCCTGGCGTCTGCTTGACAGGAAGTCCAGGATCCAGCTGCACAGCGAGCTGTTTAAGCCCAGAGCCTGGAGTTTCTCATCTAGCTTGGAGGGCACTATGGTGTTGAATGCTGAGCTGTAGTCTACAAACAGCATTCTCAAATAAGTGTCCTTTTTTCCAGGTGGGAGAGAGCAGTGTGTATTGTAGATGCAATGGCATCATCAGTGGAGCGGTTGTTGCGGTAAGCAAACTGCAGCGGGTCAAGAGAGAGTGGCAATACAGAGCAGATGTAATCTCTGATTAGTCTCTCAAAACATTTGCTGGTGATGGGGGTCAGAGCAACAGGACGCCAGTCATTTAAACAAGTTATTTTTGATTGTTTTGGAACAGGCACAATGGTGGATGTTTTAAAGCATGTGGGGACTACAGACAAAGAGAGGGAAAGGTTGAAAATGTCCGTAAAAACACCAGCCAGCTGGTTCACGCACGCTCTGATGACTCGGCCCGGAATGCCGTCTGGGCCAGCGGCTTTGCGGATATTCACCCGTCGGAAGGATCGTGTTACATCCGCTACAGAGACGGAGTCAGCTGAACTAACCTCTGTAGCTTCAGCCGCGAGAGCTCTCTCCGCGAGAGCGGTGTTATTTCCCTCGAAATGAGCATAAAAAGTATTTAGCTCATCCGGTAGAGAGGCAGCGGTGTTCATGGCGGAGTTTTTATTCCCTTTAAAGTCCGTGATGATGTTAATTCCCTGCCACATGCTTCTAGAGTTGGTGGTGTTAAACTGTCCTTCAATCTTACTCCTGTACTGGTTTTTTGTGGTTCTGATAGTTTTTCAGAGGGCATA
Source organism: Myxocyprinus asiaticus (assembly GCF_019703515.2). NCBI lineage: Eukaryota > Metazoa > Chordata > Actinopteri > Cypriniformes > Catostomidae > Myxocyprinus > Myxocyprinus asiaticus. The sequence continues at coordinate 37,814,566 of NC_059357.1, read as the reverse complement.
ACTGGCTTGTTTATGCTCCTCCACATTCCCGGAATTAAAAGCGGAGGTCCGCACATTAAGTGCTGCGCGAACATCGCTATTGATCCAAGGTTTCTGATTCGGATAGATTCGTACAGTTCTGGTCGGAACGACATCCTCTACGCACGTTCTGATGAAACACATTACGCTATCAGCGTAAAGCTCGATGTCGTCATCAGAGGCGGACCGGAACATCTCCCAGTCCGTGTGATCAAAACAGTCTTGTAGCGTAGAATCTGATTGGTCCGACCAGCACTGGATCGTTCTGAGGGTGGGTGCTTCCTGTTTCAATTTCTGCCTGTAAGCGGGCAGAAGCAGAATTGAAGAGTGGTCCGATTTGCCAAATGGCGGGCGGCGGAGGGATTTGTAGCCATCCCGGAATGGAGAGTAGCAATGGTCCAAAACCCGGTCCCCTCGTGTGTTGAAACTAATGTGCTGGTGATATTTTGGTGATGAGAACGCCGGCTCTGTTTCCCCTTTTCCTCCTGCGTTTCCACGGCCGTGCTGCCCAGACAAAGGGCTCCGCTTGCGTGTTTGTAAACAGCGGGTCGGCATTGAGGAATGTGAAGTCCGGTTTACGGTGTGAGATTGCTGAACCAATGTCCAAAAGTGTTTGTCTGTCGTAGACAATAAGGCAGACAACATCCAAGACAAAAAACATAAGAATTGTGAACAAAACAAACAAAACATTACTATGTTGTGTCGGAGCTCGCAACGCAGCAACCATACTTGGCGCCATCTTGAGATAATAAAAACATCTTGCTACATTTTCTAACTCTTATAAATCCCTGTGAACTGAGAACAATGATGCAACATAAAACATATAAATCCTCAATATCAAAAGCATTTATCAATCACATCACATAACAATGTGAAAAGGGATTGGTGGCAAGAACAAGTACAGCATTTACTCTTCACGTGCCAGTTCTCTGACAACATTCACTAGTTCGGAAAGGCCAGTGACCCTGTGAATGTTGGTTGAAAAATCATCTGCTCGACACTTCAAACACAGTAATGAATTCTGAAGCCACAAAGTAGTGCAGGATCTGCATCCAACCAAGCTTTCACAGCATGCTGCAAATACGGCATCTGCCATGAATCCTGCCAGTGTAAGAAATAATTAATACAGGTCTGAAAGCGCAATACAAGACACAACAAATGAAGACATAAACAGAATGAATTTGTTTTGTTTTTTTCAACTGAAGCAGTGGTTATTCAGATGTCAGACAGTATACAAAAAGCATCCTCCAGGTGTACTTGAGCCTATGTATGACATAAGCAAGGTGCACTTTGAGCAACAGTTCAGTGGGAGTGAATCAATCCCTTTCTCTGCCTCCAGATGCTCCAAGCACAACCCCCCCCCTCCCCATGCCATACAAGGAGCACCAAAATAACCACTACACAATAAATTCCATCAAACGTCAACGTTATGTTGAGAAAGAAACATACTATTTTGTGTAAAAGTTAACCAATGTTCGATAACTATATTACCTGAAATATTTTTGAAATCTTTTCCACCGTCATGTCCTCCTCTCTCAATGTGACTCTTCTGGTAACGGTGAAAAGCACAAATGATGTATCCATTTCGTTGCCTGCTGTTGGCTCCGTTAGCGTGTACTTCTACTTGGTCAATGGCCAGTTAGCGAGGCGACTATACATTGCGCATGTGCAAAGCGTGGACATGCAGAAGAAAGACACCGTGGGAAATGGGGAAATAAAGAAAAAAAACTTAAATTAGACTTATTATTTTGTTTTGGTTTCATTGATTATTGGATTTTACATTTCAAGTTGAAAAGAGGGGAAAAAAAACATCAGCTGTCATTTTTTGGTGCATACAGAAAAACAGTTCACGAGTTCGTTTGCCCATATAATCTTTGAGCTAATAAGGTTAAACTTATTTGGCCTTGCTGTCCACGGTGGAGGGGCCCTCTGAAGTATCCCCCCTGGGACTATTAATGGGAGATGATTATGTGGGGCAAGATGCCTAGGGTAAAGGTGGAGTTGGGGAGGTGGAGCGATGCTGGAAACAGCTGAGACCAAAGAGAGGTAAATAGCTGCTTATATTCTCTGGCTGTTAATTGAAAGAATAGATAGACTTGCTCCTGCCAAACATACGTTTAGGAACTTCATTTCATGAGTTAATTTGCCCATATAATCTTTGAGCTATTAAGGTTAAACTTATTTGGCTTGCTGTCCAGAGTGGAGGGGCTCGAGGAAGCAGCTTCAACTCGAGCTCTGTAGTATCCCCCAAAAGATGCAGGAGGAGTTTAGGAAAGCAAGTTGAAAATAAAGGGATTGGATGCTTAAAGGTTGAATTGATGCAGATGATCATTAGGCTTGGTAGTATGGAAGAACCCTCCCAAAAGGAGTGAATTGAAAGGGACGAAGATATATGACGAGGGATGGTGGTTGCCTAGTTTCTGCAGGAGCTGTGAGCGGGGCAACTGTTGTGCATTGGCATTGGAGGTAGTTATTGTGGGAGCTTCCATTTGCAGGGGAGCTGTATGGAGTTTAATGCTTTGACTCATTACGCTGCTGCGTGTTTTTCTATTTGTATACAGAAGCGAGTACTGCAGTGGCAGTGTCAGCTGGAGTTGCATAAAAATTCGAAAGGCTAACACATCTCACCGCTGTGTTTATCAACCTGGAGTCATGAGCAGGCGCTGCTGCTGCTTAGGCTGGACCGACGTCTTCCTACTATGTCCACCATGTGGAGCTATGATCTGGGTACTGCTGCGGCAGTATTATTTTGAAAGGGGCTCTGGCAGGAGCTGTGTTTGGAAAGTGTGTCCCAGCGATGTGTTTGCGATGAAAGCTGTGATTGAGGTACTGCTGCGGCAGTGTCAAAGGCGGGAAGCTCATGGAGCTGCATTAGGATTTCATAAGCTTAGCAATTGGACGTATCTCGCCACTGCGTTTATCGACCAAGAGTCGTGAGCGAGCACTGCTGCGGTAGTGACACTCTGAAAATGCTTTTGTGGGAGCAGCGTTTGGACCGGAGGGTTTAAAGTAAGAGTATGTCCCGCCGCAACGTCCATGACATGGAGCCCATGAGTCAAAAGTGCATGGGCTCTCAAATGTCACAGACGGGGAAGGAGGTCCTCGTCCCCAGTGGAACGGGCCAAATGATATCTGAAGCAAAACCTCCTGGTATCAGAAGGAGGGAGCCTATGGTATATAGATAAGATGCAGAGCTACAATCTTTCCAACGTGAGGGCCTAGATCACATAAGGAGAACGGGGGCCTGCTGCACTCGGGGGACAAACAAATCCTGGTACCTCCAGCCCGCTGTTCAGATAGGAGGGCCCATGCTGCGATCTGAATGGGAGATCCTTCATGATGCAGAAGGGGAGAGCCCCCACGGTGCCTGAATGAAGGGCTCACACTGCGATTCGAATGGGAGAGCTCCCGCTGCGCTTCGAAAGGGAGAGCCCCTGATATATAAACGGGAAAGCTCACTCTGTGATCGAACAGGGGAGCTCATACTGTAATTCAAATGGGAGAGCCCCCGTTGCATCTAGTCGGGAGGGCCCACACAGCGATTCAAATGGGAGAGTCCACGCCAGGCATGGTAGCTCACACGCACTCAAACGGGAGGGCTCTCGCTGCATCCAGATGGATACGAGCCCAGCGGGGCTAGGTTAGCGGCGAGGTGTGTAATAGTAGGGAGGTGTGGTCCAAGCCTAAAAAGATGTGTGTTTGGTGTGCTTGTCTGATCTGATGGAGGTTGGATTGAATGTACATTTCGAAGATGTGGGATGACCACTGACTGAGCATTTTAATTTGGTGTTCAGATAGACCTTTCTGGGTGGCTGAAGTAGTGGCCCCTATGCGGAAGGAATGGGAAGAAAAATGTTTGGTAAGAATGCCGGATCTGTTGAGGATAATTTTTAGATTCTTTTGAAACCAATGTCTAGACACGGGGAGGTTTTTGTCATCAACAAATAGAGGGTTGAGCGAAGAGGTGATTTGAGAGTTTCTCTGGAGTAGAAAAAAAGCCAGGGACTGGTATGGCTGAATGGGGGTTGGCAGATTGAAAATGAAAACTGAATGTCTGCGTTTCAATTGATCGGTTTTACTCTGTTTGATGTTGAAACGGATTGTGTCATGGTTTAAGAATTGAAGATCAGAGAAGGTGGGGTGGATGGTGAGTTCTGAGACTCTGAGGAAGCCAAAGAAAGCCAAATTGAACATGGCATCTAGGGTTCTTGTTTTGTTGGGGGAAAATATAGTGGAGCGAAGAGTAACAAGGCATTTGGTTAGGATGTCAGTGGTTAGTGGTTGTCTGGTGTCCGGACAGGTGGGATTCATTTTGTGTAAACCTTTGATAAGGAGAGCTATCTGGGAGGGTTTGTAATGGAAGGGCATTGTTGGCTGTGGATGAGTTTAAAGAAGAAATGTGCGCAGCTGAGGTAGACTTTGATTGTTCCTGGCTGAATTGATTTGGTATTATGGAAGTGAGATATGAAAGAGGATATGGGGAGGAGGGAAAAATCTGGAAAAACTAAGCTGTATGCTCTATGGAAGTTTTTGAAGGAACTCCAAGCTGTCCAGTAAGTTTGGAGTGTTCTGGGAGAGATGGCTTGTAGTATTGAAACCATAGATAGGGTGTGGAGTTGTCTAAGAGGGTGGTTTACAGGAATATGAGCTCTGAATAGGGAGGAACTGGAGTTGGGTTGGTGTCTGCTTCTGGAGCCAATGTTCTGAATTTCTGAAATAGAAAATGGGATAAGGCATCAGCGATTTGATTTTGGTGATCTGGAATATGTTCAGCTTTAATGACGAATTGGTTGCAGGCAGAAATCTAAATAAGGCATCTCAGAAGGAGTATGATTTTTGTAGCATTTGAACGGCCTTTGTTAATGCAGTGGACAGTGGCTGAATTATCGCAATGGAATTTTTTTGTTGACCATTCAGAACCCCATAGATGGGCTGCTACGAGGATGGGATACAGCTCAAACAGGGCGGACGATTTGGCAGACTGGGGGGGAGAGGTGAGCTCGGGTGGCCAAGTCGAGGCGAACCAGTGTCCTTTGTGGTAACCTCCGAAACTTATGGAGGGGGCGCCATCAGTAAACAAGGTGATGTCGCAAGGTTGGAACAAAATGTTTTCATAGAAAAAGGTTAGCCCGTTCCATTGCTTTAAGAACATGGTCCAGAGTTTCAAGTCTGCCCGGCAGGGGGGCTTAAATTAATGGTGTCTTCTAGAACTGGAGCTGAGGTAGCGAGTGTAAGCAGGTGGGAAATGAAAGGCTGGCCTTGGGGAATTATGCGCATAGCGTAGTTTAAGTGGCCTAGGAGAGAAAATAAATCGTGCTTGCTGCACCTGGTTGCTTCTAGCAAATTTGATGCAATGGCGATTATTCTGTCTATTTTTTCTTTGGGAATGGAGGCTTGGAATTTGACAGAGTCTAGGTGGATTCCGAGGAATTCCAGGGATGTAGATGGGTCTGAGGTTTTCTCAGGAGAGAGGTGAACTCCTAGTTTGGAGAAGAATTTTTGGACGGTTGTTAAATTATTTGCTGCAGAAAAATGGCTTGGGGAAATGATGAGGAATTCGTCGAGGAGATGAATGAGGTAGGGGATTGCATAACTGTTTTGTAGAATCCAACAGAGTGCTTCGGAGAGCATGTCAAATATTTTTGGGACTGCTTTTGCAGCCAAAAGTCAAACGGACTACAAAGTAGAATTGATCACACCAGCGAATGCCGAACAGATGCCAGAAATCGGGGTGAATGGGCATAACTTTAAAAGCTATATCTACTTTTGCTAGCCAAGCTCCGAAAACTGCGTATTTAATGAGGGCGATAGCTTGGTCTATATCGTGGTAGTGCAAAGAGAATTCATCTAGTGGAATTAGACTGTTGATACTGGGTTGGGAATTGCCATGACGGGCAGAGAGATCGATGATAAAGCGTTTTTTACCAGAGAATTTCCTAGTGGCTACTCCAATTGGATTTATGCAGAACAATTCAAATGGGGGGAATTGAAAGGATGTTAGAATTGTTGATGAGGCCTTCTACTATGTCGGGTTCGGCTGTCACGGACTGCAAGTTGTTGCAGATCAAACTGGAGTTGGGTAGGCTTTCCAGGCCAGGGTCAAAACCTTTTTGCAGACCTGAAATGAGGAACTTTTTATTTGGATGATTTTCTAGTTCAGTTGATAAGGTGGATGCAATAATAGGGGAAGAGAGATACTTTTTGAAATTTTTATTGAGATTAGCAGAGGAGCGACGTACAGGACAAATAGAGTGGGCATGGGCTCCGTCACAGAAATTACAAATGTGAAGGAAGCAGCACCATTGTCTGGTGCAGCCTGAGATGTTGAAGCTGTTGCACACTTGTCTGCCTGAGTTAAATTTGAGAGTCTGGTTGCAGTCGCTCTGGGAATGGAGGATGTATGAGGTAGACTTAGGAGCTTGGGGCATTACTGAAAAGGTTGGTGGATCTGGTTTGATTTGGGGGCATAGCGAAGTTGTGTGAACTATGGATCTGCAGATGGCGCAAGAGAGGCTTTGACATCCTAAGAAAACTCTATTGTAGAGTTCTAGGTCGAGTGCCCCCCAATATGGGCATTGGTTCCAATGGGCAACGCGAGCGGCGTATTTTGCTGCGAAAAGTTTATGGAACGTGTAAAAGTGGCTGCCTCCAAAGGAGAGGCTGAGCTCTGCTATAATGGAGAGGTAATCGTTTAGCTCCTTGCATCTTGTGGGGAAAATAGAGCATATTACTTTGGTGAATCTACCAAAAGCTATGCAGAATTCTGCAAGAGTGAGCACTCGTTTTGTAGAAGGAGTTGAGTTTTTTAGGTTGATGGTTAAGGGGCTGCAGTCAAAGGAATGATGGGATTCATTAGTGGGGACTGATCTGAGCAGAGTGGGAAGATCTACGTCAGCACCTGATAGGATTAGGGAGCGGAGGTGGGTTGAGACTGGAGGTGGTTCCAAAGCAACTGCATGGGAAGGAGCTGGAAGAGGAGCTGCAGAAATGAGTGTATGGGCTGGCAAGTGAGCTGGAGCTGTAGAAGGGAAGGTAGAGTAGGGAAAGAGAGAGGGAGGCTGAACAGGAGGCCTCCTTGTTGAATTTTTGAAGATCTGCGGAAGAAATGGATTCCGAAACTGGAGAGGGCTTGAAGTAGGCTGTTGACAGACCATTTTGAAATGGGGGGACACGATGGAGTAACGGCGAGAGAATGAGGAGATGAAGTCTGGGAAGATAGGGAACGAGACGCGGTTAAAGCTGGCTGTCTTGAAGGAGGAGGGGAGAGCGGTCTTCTGGAGCATGGTTTGTAGGAGTGCTGGATTTTGTGGCTTGAATGCTCAGAAGGGCTATCCGTGCTTGCAAAAGGAGGATCCAGTCTAGTATGAGAGGAGATTGTTGGTGTGTCTGGAAGAATAGAGAGTTCGTTATCTGATGGGATAGCTGGATTTCCGGGAGGTTGGACATGTTTCGGGGATGGCACGACTGGATGCTGGAAACAGCTGAGACCGAAGAGAGGTAAACAGCTGCTTATATACTCTGGCTGTTAATTGAAAGATTAGATGGACTCGCTCCTCCCGAACTTACTATTAGAAACTTCACAAAAATGAAATATTGACTCCTTTTTTCGTTTTTCATTTGCCAGATTGAATGAAATAATTGAATGATCGGATGATACACGGACCAAAAAGGTTCCTGACCCCTGTCCTAAACTCATATGACTTTGTTTTTTTTCGGTACACAAAGGGAGAAATTGTGAAAAAAAATATTCTTCTCACTGTTGTCATACATTGGCAGTGGATGGTGACCACATCTTCAAGCTTCAAAAGCACACAAAAGTGTAATTCAGAAGTATAACAAATTATTCTATGAAACTTATGTCTTGTTCTGAAGGCATACGATAAGGTTTGGTAAGAAACAAACCAAATTATTATTAATTATTTTGAATAAATCATCACTGTTGCTCTCCTGTGTGTGTTCATGAGAGAGTAGGCTATATTTAAATACTTCACCATTTTTTTTTTTTCTCCCACATTCTCAATTGGGGGTTAAAATGAGCATAACAGTCATGAAAATAATGTACCAATGTAAAAATCCTAATGGTAATTTCTTATTTGTTTCTTTTGATTTAAATAGGACACAGACATTTTCTTGACAGGTTTTGTGAGAATCACTCAATGAATCTAAAGAACTTCTTTACAGTTTTTCACAATTGCCAAGACACATTTCTTGAAACGTTCACCCATTTTCTCACAGTTGTAAACACAAAACCCCTGACACTCCTGGCTAAATCAAACGTCGCCTCAAAACCATATTAACTTTAGTCAAACCAAAAAAAAAAAAAAAATGCTCTCCGATCATAGACACAGCCAGTCAACATGTTAACACTACTGAGCAACCATTAGACACTACACCACAAAATTTAAAACACTGTGTTCAGGACATATAGGTACAGAAATAATGACTTATTGTGCATAAGGTCTTTTGCGTTTTGCATTCTCCATTGCCAATTGCATAAAAACAATTATGAGAGACCAATTGCAACAGACACATTTTATTGTTTTCACAATAAATATTTACAGCATTGTATACAGCAAGTGGCAACTACAGTAGTGCATGTTCAGAATATGGCACGCATAATGCAAAAGTCCTAAAGAAAAAGAAAAATGAAAAGCAAACTACAATGCATTGCAGTGCAGTACACATTTTGTAATAAAATTCGGGATTTTGTCTGTGCCTCAGCATCACACCTCTGTGCTGGGTCAGGCCAGAGGACTTAGTCAACGTCACATGCCACATTCTTCCGTCCCAGACAACAGGGGGAGAATCCTCTGGTGTGCCAAATCCAACCCTGACAGGACTCCACACCTATATCACCACAGGCCATTTACATGGCCTGCTGAAGATTTTCCATGGTGTAGGTGTTCCGGTCATAGACCTTCCTTCTCAATATTAAGAACTCTTCGATTGGATTTAAAATAGGAGAGTAGGGTGGAAGGAAAAACTTCAAGAAACATTGGTTGATGCTGAATTACTCCCAGACCTGGGCACCACGGTGAACGTTGTCCCAAACAACCACCTAGACTGGATGCTCTGCCTGGCCATGATCCTGGAGCTCATCATCAAACAGGTGATCCTGAAGGCCACCCAGGAATGTGAGGAGTTGTTGAGTGTTATAAGGCCCCAAGGTGGCATGGCGGTGGAGAACCCCTCTGTTACTGATGGCTGTACAAAGGGTCACATTGTCTCCACGCAGACCAGGGACTTCCACAATGCTTTACAGTACTACATTATAGTGCAGACTTTTGACAGTTTTACAGTACTTTATGTAGTAAGGTACTGTAAGACCCAAAACTCATTTGGAATGTACACTTACTTGCACATACAGAAAGAGCAGCTCTTTCACTCTTTCAGAGTTGCGCTCAAAGGGTACCCGGTACACTTGTTTCATGCATACCCTGTTCCTCTACAAGATACAATCAATAGTGGAGAGGCTCATGCTTTTGATACCTTCAAAATTGGCATCATCTTTAATTACTTGGTCTCGTATTTCTCTACGACGGATGGCATTATTTTGAAGGACCATATCAACAATGTGAGCCTCTTGCTGTAGCGTAAACATGGAACGTCTGCCACCTCCGAGGCGGTCTTGCAGTTCTACAAAGAGCAAAGGTGAAATTACATACACATACAGTACTGTGAAGATAGTACAGTAATGGATTTGATTTCAATACATAGATGATACAGGTTGTTCTCCGGTCGCTTTACTATTGGAAAAGTGATGCACTGTAATGAAATGTTTGCATACAGTAAATATTCAAGGACTAGGAACCCAATTACTGTACTGTACCTGTTATGTTGTCTGAAAGTCCTCACTATGGTGGACACTGAGAACCTGCTCAGTTTTGGTTGAACCCGTTGTCCAGCTTCCTTCATCCCATGAACAATGACATGATCAATGACGGTGGCACAAATTTAATTGGAAATTGGTGCTCTTGGAACTCCTTCCTCTTCCTCCTTGTCCACCACCTCTTACACGTTCCCTTCCTCCTTGTCCGCCACCTCTGATGTGAACTCTTTCTCCTCTGCCTAAGTATCAACATTCAAATGGCCCTTGCCACTTGCACTGGCTTATATGCCATTCACTAATTGGTTTCATTATTAGAAACTAGTGTTAACAATTTTGAGTTGTGTTTAAATGACAACTGTGTTGTAATTGTGTTTAACTTTTGCATCACAAATGTGTCTCCATGCAAAATTAGCTTTAAAGTATGAGAATGTGCTTAGAGTTTTGAAAAAAGTGTTTCTGAGTTCTGCAAATTGTGTCCAAGTAGGCCAATATGGTTTAAGGTTTTCCCAAAAGAGTGTTTGATTCGACAAATGGGTTCAGGCAATTGATTGTTTGGTTCAGAGAATGGGGTTTAGCAATTCAGAAAAATTGTAATCTCCAAATAGCCACATAGCCAACTCAAAGAACCATGAAACATGGTTGCAGGCTTAACCATTAAATAACCTTTTAAAAGTGTATGTTCAAAAATAGGCAACAAGAGCAAAGACCTAACCAGACAGGACATGAGTAATATCAGTGAAAAGTGTCAGGTCTGAGATGTGTCACACTGTGAAAACAGGAACTTCAGTAAACATAGAGCGATGGGGTTATGCATTGGACATCAACAAATTATTATCATTACACTATCTATGGCCTGTCCCGCTGTGATGACAACCCATATGAACAGGGACAAGTGTGTGTGTGACAGCTGAATTATCAGCTGTATAAAGAATGGCTGAGCAGAGAGAAAGTAGATATTAAACAACAGTCACACATGTGCACACACTGTCCACCCTGGTTGCTGCACACATGCACAATCCTGACGTTATTATTCCTCGTATGGGCAACACTAAGAGATCTCTGTAGGATGTGACCCCTTGACCCTTGAGAACTTGGTTAGGCAAGAAAAACCACACACACAAAAAAGAAAACAATGACTTGCAGGTGTTTAAATACAGCAGGTGGGAGAGTAAACACAATCATGAGTATATTATGAGTACAGGGTAAACAGATTTTGAAGTGATGGGGCTGAAAATGTCAGTGTTAGCAGGATTCCCATATGAATACTGCATAAAGAATGATTTGGTGTGTCTAAACTTTTGAGTACCAGTGTACGTCCAGGAAATCTCCTTCTGTAACACCATCCAGGCACTGTTTCTAGCAGTTTTTCAACTGTTTTGAATGGTCTTCTCAGATAAAGAGTGATTTGTCACCATTTCCTGGCTGTGTAGTTAACTTTGTGGGTCATGTTCTGCCACAATGAACAGGGCATCAGATATTTCAGCAGACATACCATCAGCTCAGTCTCCACTCACTGACTGCATGCCTGACTGCTGAAACAGTTGTTGCTGTTTGCTGCTGTGAGCTGTGAGATTGATTATGGGTGGACAGACGTGCTTCTTAAACTGGAAAATGTGCTGACAAAATTTCCCTCAACCTCAGCTATCTATAACATGTAGAGCTGCTCAGGAATGTCAAATGCCATGAATACCCCACTTTGACAGATAATGTGAGTAAATGGGAAATGTTCTATGAGCAGATATACTGTATGCCAAGACACTCTTTTTCCTCATGATATTTACTGAAACAACTGTTACATTGAAAAAAACATCTATGTAAGACTTAACCCAGCAAACACGGAACATTCAAACTGACATTAGTAAATGGTTCCCATTTGGCTATTCTTTGGGAACCAATTCCTAATGTTCTAAAATGTTTAGGTTTTATTTTTACATCCCTTTCAAGGCAAGTCAGTCCACTCCACGGAACACTTCTGGGCAGCTATTTTCTATGGAAACAAGTGGCATAAAAGTACAGCTTCTATCTACTTGAATGCAGAAAGAACGAAAACTCTAAAATGGTTGGTCACGATTACGATCAAAGAGCATATTTCAAATCAGCATCAAAATCTGACTACAATGGTATAATTAATTGTGCTTCTTTAGCTCTCATCACGCTAAAAAGCGCTTGTCCAGCTAATGTGCATGCACATTCTCGAATTGACTGACAGGTGATGTTTGTGTCTAAAAGTTGACTGGTTCTTTTACCTGTAAGGCGGGACTTCCTTTGCTACATCCACCATATTGGCCGTTCCAATTTCTCCCATTTATTGTAATACAAGTGCTCAGTCTCTAGCTAAATAGTGTCTGGTTTTATTTTTTATAACCATAAATTACATTCCCAAAATGTTGCAGGGATATTTTTGTCTGACAACTTATAAAAATGTTATACTAATGCAACAATGTTTTTTTTTTTGTTTGTTTTTTTGTTTATATCAGTTTTTATATCTTAAATTGGCTCCATTCATTTCCATTGTATTTTTGCTTTTTTTAAAGGAGGAACGAGTCGAAATTATCTTTTTGTGGTAATCAACATTATGCCACAAATGCTGTTGATTGAGCTTAACTTGTATTGAACCCTGAATATTTCTTTAAGATAAACAACCAGTGACTGTAGCTAGCTAGCTAGTGAGAGAGAGAGATAAATAGTGTGTGTGTGTGTGTGTGTGTGTGTGAGAGAGAGAGAGAGAGAGAGAGAGAGAGAGAGAGAGAGAGAGAGAAAGATGGCTGTTAACACACTGAAGGAGAAAGCAAGGAGAGCATTCTATGCCACTAAAAGAAAATTTCATAACATAGAAATCCCCATCAAAACCTGGAACAAAATATTTGACAGTGTCATTTTACCCTTCGCCCTGTATGGAAGTGAGATCTGGGGATCCCTCTGTAGTCACGACTCCACTAAATGGGATAAACACCCCGTTGAGACCCTCCATACACAATTCTGTAGGAACATTTTAAAAGTCCAAAAGAAAATGCCAAATAATGCGTGCCGAGCCGAATTAGGCAGATACCCCTTAATTTTACACATTCAAAAGAGGTCTATTAAATTCTGGAAACACCTTAAATCAAGCCCCCATCAAACACTCCACCATGAAGCATTTTTAGACCAAGAGATGAACCCAAAAAGCAGTCCTCTCAGCCAGCTGGTCCTGAAACTCACCAGCTCAATCCAGTTACAGACCAGTACTCCTGAAATAAAACATATCAAATTCAGCCAAATCATAAAGCAAAATAAAAATACCTATTTGGAACATTGGGAGAATTAAACTAAATCACAACACAAATTAGAATGCTATAGAGGTCTAAAAAGAAAATATGAATTACTGGTTTATCTGTCCACCGTCAGAGATGTAAAACAGAGGCACATCCTGACCAAATACAGGCTGAGTGATCGTAACCTCGCCATAGAAAGTGGGAGACTTAAAAAGTCTTGGCTCCCCAGAGAAAACAGTACATGTGTTCACTGCCAGTATGGAGAGGTTGAAACAGAGATGCACTTTCTCCTCCACTGTGGAAAATATTAATTCATTATAAACACATTCTTCACCAAATGCAGTGAATCTATACCTGAAATATGTGAACTGCCTGAAATTGAACAAATTCAAATCATATTAGGAGAGAAAGAACACATGGCCCCAACAGCTGCTAAATATGTCACACTCTGCCATAACCTGAGAGAAAGAACTCTGAGCCACTAAACCAAACTTTTTCACTTAAATTTATACATTAGTTCATACATCATTTCATTATATATACAGTATATTACTGTGCATCAGTTATATGTGATTTAAAATATTTACATACAATGCATTTGTTTATTTGTTTGTTAATTACTGTGTTCTAAATATCTACAGTTTAAATCTGTTGATTAATGTTAAACACATGTTTCTGCTTTGTTTGATTTGATTATAACTTGTGCTTTGGCAAGAAGATGGTAGGTAGGTAGGTAGCACACAAATGAGACGTGATAATTATTGATCAGAAATGTAACTAAGCTACCTGTATTTATCTAACTTTTTATTTCATCACTTTTATCATACTGCTATTGCAGCCATTTTATAAAAGCAATAAGTCACTCAAGTCTGTGTGTCACAGCAGTTTCACTAGTTATGGGGGTTTTAGGCACTTCATATGACATTTTAACACGGCATCAGGTGACGTATTGCTTTATTACCCATAGATAATTTTACCCCCTTTGAAGGAAAATGCTTTTTAAAAGTCAGCAGAGACATTTTCATGCCATCTATCTACATTTCTACTTTCACATCCATTGAGTATTATATAAACAGATCAATTGTGCCCTCTAGTTGATGAGGAATCAAAAGGCACTTACAAGCCAAGCATCCATGGGATTATTTTATGCCAACCGTAAAAAATAAAAATGTAAAGTACTCTAGATTCTGAATGGATGAGCTGCATTCAAAGCTGTTGTAAAATAGTCGATAAATGCATGCGTGTGACAACACATTCTGTATCAATATTAATAGCTTTTTTATTGTTGGGCAACTGTAAAGAGCTAAAAGTTTGGCCAGTTAACTATATTATGTAGCACAGAATTGTTTATTCCATTAATTATTAATAAATTGCTATTTATTGAACATTGTCTTTTTATGGTAGTGCTGTAGCTGACATTTGTAAAGCAATAAACCACTGAAGGCTGTACATTACAGTGATTTTACCACAGTTAAGGGGGTTTTTAGGCATGATGTGAAAGTCACTCATTTCCAGTGGTAAATTTACTGTGAAACAAGGCCTTATGTGGCTTATTTCTTTAATTAATATATGAGATTGGACGTCACGTGACGCCATGCAAGGTTCAGACGTGTGAACGGCGAGCTCTGTGCACTTTGCTAGTTTTAACACTATTATTGTCATAAACCAGTGAGATTCGATACACCCTGTTCCATAGCTGTTCTAAGAATTCAAAATCCTTGGGCTCTGGAGACATTAAAAGACACTTACATGCTCAAGCTGACGCCCCTGAGCAGGGAGTCGATTTGGCCGGTGAAGTGCGTGAAATTCGGCGAGAATTGTTGAACTTGCCGGCAGTGCTGAAGAAGGTCGTTGCTGACTTGGAGGATCTTGCTGTAATACGTTGATCGATCACTGCCATAGAGACAAAATTCACTGAGATGGTTACAAGAGTGGGGGATGTCGAGAAACAGATAGATTATCTGGAATCATCGGATAGGGAATTAGCTGCTAATCTGCTAGAGACCAAGGCGGATTTGGAGCGTATCTGGGAGAAACTGGAGGATATGGAGAATCATAGTCGGCGGAATAATGTCCATATTGTTGGAATTCCTGAGGGAGCAGAGGGTCAGAATATGGTGGAATTCCTGGACGGGCTCTTTCCGAGTCTGATTGACATAACAGGCCATAAGCTGGAAATCGAGTGAGCTCACAGGGCTCTGGCTCAGCGATCCGCTGAGGGAGACAGGCCCTGATCAATTCTGGCCAAATTTCGGAGATCATCCGATAAAGATCTTGTATTACGCGTGGCGAGGAATAAAGGAAAGCTTTCTTGGAAAAACCACAGCATTTTCTTGTTCCCAGACTTTGGGAATTCGACAAGAGAGAAATGTGATTGATTCAAGGAATGCAAGAAACTCTTACAAAAACGGAAGGTCGCTTTTGCACTGATGTTCCCGGCCAAATTGAGAATAGATGCTAAGGCTGGCCGTAAAACATTCACATGCCCACAGCAAGCATTGTCCTTCATGAAGTCAATGGAGTGAGCAAGTTATTTTGTGGTA
Organism: Myxocyprinus asiaticus; assembly: GCF_019703515.2. NCBI lineage: Eukaryota > Metazoa > Chordata > Actinopteri > Cypriniformes > Catostomidae > Myxocyprinus > Myxocyprinus asiaticus. The sequence goes on along the minus strand of NC_059357.1, from coordinate 37,798,925 downwards.
CTCACATTGCAGCCGAGTGGGCCTGGCTCACTGAACATTCACTTGACTGTTCGAGGAACTGAGCGCCTTTTTTGTTTCTTTTTGTGCTGGTTCCACCTAGCGGCTGGAGTTTGTTTTGTGGAATAACACTTCTTCAGGACAGCGTTGTCGATGAATCTGCACGTTCTTTGTGCTTATACCTCCAATGGGCTGGAGTTTGTTTCGTGGAGTATTTCTTGCAAGACATTAGAGTGATTAGGTAATTTGTTGCACTCATGTAGCAGCTAAATAGGCCGGCTCAATGAACATTCGTTTGACTGTCCGAGGAAAATGAGCAGCTTTTTTGTATTGTTATTTATATTACATTTTTTTGTGCTGGTTCCACCCAGCGGCTGGAATTTGTTTTGTGGAGGAACACACCTTCAGGACAGTTATGTGGATGAATCTACACGTTCTTTGTGTTTATTCCACCTATTGGCTGGAGTTTGTTTTATAGATTATCTTTTGTTGTGTAATTCTGTCTCACAAAATTTGTATAGAAACACCAGACTTGAGCATTCCGACGGCAAAAGTGTCGCGGGGGCTCTCGTAGGCGTACATGGACTGTTTGAGTTTAGGGGGATGGACACCAGTTGGCACTGTGGTGCGCGGGGTTAATGTGCACATTTTTCTTTTTTCTGTTTGTTTGGTTCTGTGGAAGTTTGGAGTTTGTTTGTTGCTCAAATTTTGGAATGTGGTCTTTATAATTTTGTTTTTGACACAATATATTTTTTCTCATATGTCAAAATGTAAAATGTTAATATGAGTGGATTGTCTCTCACCACGTGGAATGTGAATGGGTTGGGGCACCCCATAAAAAGAAGGAAGGTTATTACTTTTCTTAAGCATAAGAAATATGATATAGTTTTTCTTCAAGAAACACATCTTTTTCAGGAAGCTGAAAAATTTGGGAAATTTGGGGTGGACAGGTTTTCTTTAGTGCTGGCTCGAGTAAGAACATGGGAGTCATTACACTGATAAGTAAACATCTACAATTCAAATGTCTCAAATAGATTAAAGATAAATTAGGAAGAGTCACTATTGTTTTAGCAGAAATTCAGTGGCAAAGTCTTATTTTGGCTAATATTTATGCACAACGCTGATGATCAGGGCTTTTTTATAGATCTTGAAGGGATGTTGCAAGCTGCTGGCATATGATATAATATGGGGAGAAGACTTTAATCTTTTGATGGACTCAGTCCTTGATCATAGTGAAGCAAAAGTGTGCAAGCCACCTACAGCAACATTGACGCTTCACATGATGTGTAAGAATCTTGGTCTTACAGATATTTGGAGACTTTTGAACCCATCTGGTAGGGACTATACATTTTTTTCATCAGCCCATAAGATTTACTCTAGAATATTTATTTTTATTTTTTATATCTAAGTCTCTCATTTCATCTGTTGTTGATTGCTCAATTGGAAACATTTTAGTCTCAGATCACGCCCTGGTGTGTTTAGAGGTGTTGCCACATACAGAGAAAAATAAATCATATAGTTGGCACTTTAATGTATCCCTTTTGCAAAATCCTGAATTCCAACAAATGCTAAAGGCTGAAATCAATGTTAATATGGAGACCAACTGGTCCTCAGTATCCTCTGTGGGCGTGGCTTGGGAGACACTTAAGGCAGTTCTTAGGGGCCGGATCATAGAGTATGTCTCATTTACCAAAAAATCCAGAGCACAAGAACTCGTGGAATTGGAAGGGAATATTAAAAGTACCGAAGCAGAGCTGAAGAGCTGAATGCCGTCTAATGGCCTCAGAGAATTGACCCAATTGAAATACAGATATAATACTATTTTGTCACGGAAGATGGAGTTTTGGCTATTCAGGGCAAGAAAGTCATACTTTGAATCTGGGGACAAAGCAGGGAAGCTTTTGGCTAGATATATAAAGCAGAGAGAGTCTTTTTCTACTATTCCCTCAGTGAATTCTGCTGGTGGTGAAATATTTACCTCAGCCATTGATATTAATAATGCTTTTAAAGAATTCTATCTCGATCTCTATAGTTCCACGTCTTCGTCTACTGATGAAGATATTAGAAACTTTGTGGAACCATTAGAACTTTCTAAACTGAGACTGAGCAACAATTCTCTTGATTCTAAGAAAACCTTGGAGGAGCTTGGCGAGGTAATTAAGGTCTTGCCTGCAGGCAAGGCTCTGGGGCCAGCTGGCTTTGCCGCTGAATTTTTTAGATCTTGTGCTACAGAACTGGCTCCACTTTTGCTAGAAGTTTATACGGAATCATTAAAGAATGGAAAGCTTCCGCCAACCATGACACAAGCCCGGATCAGTCTGATTCTTAAAAAGGACAAAGATCCAAGCGAGTGTAAGAGTTACCGTCCAATTACCCTGATCCAGCTAGACATTAAAATATTGTCAAAAATATTGGCTAACTGATGAAGTAAAGTTATGACATCTCTTATACATATTGATCAGGTGGGGTTTATTTGGGGCCATAGCTCTTCTGATAACATGAAGCATTTCATCATTCAGTATCATGTGGTTAGTGGCGAATGATCAGACCCCGGTCGCTGCCATCTCACTTGACGCAGAGAAGGCGTTTGATATGGTAGAATGGGATTATCTTTTTAAGGTTTTGGAAATGTTTGGGTTCGGGAATACTTTTATTGGATGGATTAAGTTACTTTATAGACACCCGATAGTGGCGGTACAAACAAATGGATTAATTTCAGATTATTGTACTTTGGATAGGGGCACCCAGCAGGGTTGCCCTCTTTCCCCATTATTGTTCTTGTGATTGCGATGTGGACAGGTGGGCTTCATTACATGTATCTATGATTGGGAAGGTTAATGTTATTAAAACGTATTGTATTCCAAAATTCAACTACCTGCTACAATGTAGATGTCCCCCTCTCTTATTTCAAGCAATTTGATAGCATAGCGAAGTCCTTCATTTGAATAGTAAACGTCACAGATTACATTTCAATAAGTTGCATAGGCCGATTGACAAAGTGTGCTAGGCCTACCCAATATTTTGTTTTATTATTATGCATTCGGTCTCAGACATTTGGCACATTGGTCACTTCCACCAGAGAGAGCCCCTCCCTGGTTTTGTATTGAACAGGAAGTTCTTGCCCCTATTTTGCCATTGCAAAGCCTTTCTATTAAACTAATAAGAAAAGTTAAGTTACACCCCATTATCTCGCATTTACACTCGGAATGGAGTCCAGAGTGTTTAATTCTGACATTTATTTAAATGTTGCCTCGAGCATATGGCTGAACCCCAAATTATGTATTAATAAGTCCCCTTTCTGCTGGTCAGAGTGGATTGTGAGTGAGGTTAATACACTCAGTGACCTATATGAGAGTGGAGTGTTGAGATCTTTTGAAAATTTGGTTCAACATTTTGGGATTCCCAGATCTCAATTCTTTAGGTATTTACAGCTGGCCACCTGCTCTGTACTATTTTTAGGAGTAGCATACACTGGGAGTGGTGATTACTGCTTTTGGAAAAGGTCATGAGGCAATAGAGTATTACTCCCTGCTAATTCAGAGTCTGGGGGATGGAGCTTTAAATTCTATCAAGAGATTATGGAAGAAAGATTTAAACTTGGTATTGGAGGAGGGAGTGTGGGCTAGGATTCTAAAAAACATCAAGTCTAGATTGTATATGCTTGGTCTTAAAGGCACACCCACCTTCTGGCAATGCTAATCAGAAAATGGAGACACAACCCATGTCTTTTGATGGTGTGTTAAGATCCAAGAATTTTGGTTGAAGGTTCAGAGTTTTATGTGTGATGTATTGGGCACTCAAATTTCATTTTGCCCCAGATTCTGTATTTAAGGAGATGGGGTGGTCATCAATATAGGAGATAAACACATAACAAATTGGGTTCTAACCAGTGTCATGGTCAGCAGACAAATTGTTTTAAGGGGATGGAAGTCGGCTGGAGTGCCCTCATTTCAAGAATGGTACGCAGAAATGGGGAGGATGGTGGGATTCGAGGAAGCGTCATGTAGAAGGCTTAGGAGTTGGGATTCATTTGATGGGAAATGGGACAGCTATTTGGCATTTTTGGAGGGCTCTCGGGGAGGGGCAGTGGAGAGAGAGGTTTAGTTTTATCTGTGTGATTATTATATTTTGTGTGTGTGTGTGTGTGTGTCTATAATCATTTGTGACCACAGGGATGTTGTTAAGGGTCAGGGTGGGATTGGGGATAGGGAGGGGTATTAGTGGGGTTAAACACTGATTCTGTATATATATGTTTTTCTTTGTTATCTATATAATCAATAAAAATGTTAATTAGGAAAGAAAATTATGAGATTTGAAGTACTACCATTTGCTTTTGTTCTAAAAAGAATTTTTGCACAAACAAAGCTAGTCGTTATTTAAACAATTTATATATTTTATTATTTATTTTTACCAAACATAAAACAGTAATGACTCATTTCACGATTGGAATCACTTCTACAGTAGACGCATTATCAGACCAGACTATACAGAGTCTCATAAAGATGCATTACTTAGGAGCTGTGAGCATTGCTAATAAATTACAAGTCAGTGATAGGCTTGTGTGGCCAGTATGGATGTTTGGCCTTGTCAAGCTTGGTCTCTGGGAAGGTGTTGTTGAGATCTTCTATGGTCATCTGGTCAAAAGGAATCATGTTCCTGAACTTCTCAAGCTGCCAAGGACAAACAATCATAGAGGGACAAATGAACAGATTTCATTTCAATACTTCATTATTGTGAATTTTATCATCAATATCAGAAATTCTGAAGAATATGGAGGAGTTCTCTTTATAAACTCAGCCTGGCTTGGGTCTTATAAGCACTTTTGTTGTTTATAACTGATTGTAATAAAATGCTAACTTGCTTTAATCAATGATTATAATGCAGTAGTGGTGCATGTTTAACTCACCCCCTTCTCATACTCAGCAATGCGAGCTTTAGATGCTTCCAAATACGCGGATGCATTTTTGTTCTGGAATATGTCAAGAGAAAACACAAGGTAAGTTTGTATGTTTTTAATGCAACGACATTGTAGCCATTCTACAGTTATTTCCATGGTAAAATCCAGGTTAAAACATAAGAACAGGTAAAACAACTAATAACCTATACAAGTCGTTTAAGAACCATTTTTAACAAAATCTGTAAAACTGGTTGACATATAATTGATAACATTATAACATGAGTAATCGACTAATCGAGTACTTGTTCTGCACCAGTTAGTCAACTATTAAAAACACTACTCAAATATCGCAAACTGAATTTTCTTTGCACATTTGCCTGCTTTGAGCAGCACTGAATACTTTACTTTCCCTCTGAATCTCTCACCAAATCTCACAGTTTCAATTGAGCCCACTGGGGAGGACTGTGGATGTGTCGTAGAGGTGTTGGATGAGAGAAGATGATATTATGATGCATGTGCTTTTGAAAGTAAAGCCTGAGTTTGGAATGGCACACTACCCATACTACTCTTACTACTTCTGACATATCTGTCGATGTCAGAAATAGTAAGAGTAGTATGCCATTGCAAACTCAGCCCTAGTGTAGCACTAGCAATACTATTCAATTCTTACTGAATTCTACTCTATCGATATTCGGTTCTTTTTAGAGTCATGCAAACCAACAGACAAGGTTCTGCTTTTATGGTGGAAAGAAACTGTGAAGCGGTACGAGAAACTCCGAAACTGATCAGACCAATATATGGGTGTATGCATATTAAATCTCTGAACATCTCTGTTTTTCTGAATAATAACATGTGAAATTATAAAATGTAATGGCCTTTATCTAGAGTTTATATATGTGCATTACCCAAATGATGTCAGTTTTGGTTTCTATGTTTCTAAGCTTTGGGTGAGTTTTAAATCTATTTATTGATTTATTTTTTTTCCATTTTTATTAATGCATATTGTTTGTTTGATTTTTTCCAAAAGAAAAGCATAGTTTGTTGAAGTTACCTTATTTTGAAGCAATTCTTGGTAACAATTGTGAATAAAACAAAACAAAATTTCACGTACTTGTCATACTTATTTTTAACAAATATTTTAATTTACAAATAATAAATTACTCGTTTTTTTGTGGGTTAGAGTACTCGAAAATGCCCATCCCTAATTATAACATACATGCCATGGCACTTTAGGAGATGATTGGCTAAGGGATATATTGAATACTGAGAGATATTTCTGGAGAAATTACAAATTAAACAACACTGTGGATTTTGCAATGAATTTTATTAACTTTTTCCTCAGCCAGTCAGTTTCCTTGTCAGTTGACTTGCGAATAATGAGAACTTCAAAAAGAGATATTTTTTTTAGAGTCTCAGTTTTAAACTTCAGTAACAAAAAAAGCATTAAAGTTTGATTATTTTCCATGAATCAGCTCAAATGCACAAATTCTTTTAATTTTCACTGAAGTGCTCATGTGGCATTTATCATGCGTTAAGGTAGTATAAAATATATATATATATATAGCATATAAATGAAAAAATATTGATTAAGGATTCTTCATTGTATTCATTAAATGAATAACTGTCGAAAGCATTATTTTTTCAACCCTGTATTTTAAACATTTGCATTAAGAATTTTGAATATAATTGGCCATAGTGGTTGTTTGGTCAATATCAATGTTTCTCTGATTGTGAAATTTAAAAAAAAAGAATAATATTTTAAGCCATTTCAGAGTAAAAGACACCAATATTGGGTTATTTATCACCAAAAGGCTGAACAATATAGAGATCATGTCACCCAGCCCTTGTAATGACTGTGATTCAAAGCGTATTGCTAGTATGCAAGTGATGGGATGACTCGTAACAATTCAAATGGTTAAAGAGGTACATGTACACTTTTAATCTGCAGAACATACAGTATCGTATTAATCGGACACGACTGAATTCCGAGTAATAAACAGAAACTCACAGCCTCCTGCTCCTGTGCATCAATCTTTGCAGTCTGAGTGTCCACTGGCTCAGGGACTGTCAATACAGCAAACTGTAGATTGAGAGACAGACAGAAAGAAAGAGAATCCTTTATACACACTGCAGCAGAAGAAATGGAGTCCAAGTTTAAGAGAAATCAGTGAACCTTACCTTCTTCTCAAACTCATCCACCATGCCCGCTTTAGCCACAACACTTCTGTAGTAACTCCAGTCAATGGGAGTTGGCTTCTCTGGTAAGGACGCAAGTCTGCCAGTGAAAATGATTTCAAATAAATTACAACTGAATTAGTGAATCTATTATGTAAATTTCACAACGTTTAACAAAATAAATACATTTTGATATCTTTTATCAAATGCTAACCAATTTGTAATTTAACTGAAATTTAAAAGCAGCATACAGAACACAAATGGACCTTAAGTCAAGGTAAAAATTAGACATGACTAAAGACATTACGACAGTACAACCCATTAACCATTGTTGCTGCACACACCTGACCTTCAAATGCCTTGTTTTCATTTGCATCGCATTTAATATGAGGTCTACCCTGACTAAGGTCCATTTCAGTCCCTTGACCTGCACTTGACCTAGGGTTAAGAATTGTGCTCAAGGCCACAATGATGATCGTTCATGGATCATCCCTTGCGGGAAGAATATTTCATGATCTATATATGTGGCAGTAAGCAGACGCACTTTGCTGTGATGGCGTCACTGCGGGTCTTCAGGCTGTTGAACATGGCTCTCTGGTTTGGTGGGACCCTCTCTGCAAAAGCCAGCCAATCAATGGCCTTTACAGCTGCGCGACGCCCTGCCATCTTTCTGTTCCTGTCAAAATATTCAAAAGAGATGGTTATTGGTAATGATATAAACAAACCCTTAAACAAGCTCAGATGTCATGATTCGAGTTGTGATTAGTTGTTTGCTATGCAAGTTTGTCCCAGGGGCTAAATAGCTTGCTTTCGTATTATTATTTTGGAGTCAGGCACATCAAGATTGCAATAAACGTATTACAGTTTTTCTCAATCGCTTTGGCTCAATTCTCAAATGAGATTTTTTTTCTTTTTTAAACATTAAGTTCAAATCTCTGAACAATTAGTTTCTTGTTCAAACCAGATTTGAATTTCTTATTCATTTGAGCAAATTGCACGGGTTTTGGCATATGTGTGCAAAAGCGCAAGTACAGTTGTCTACAATTTGTACAGTAACTAAATGCACATGGCTTGCTGATCAAAACTGATGAGTTAATTTTCAGTGAAATTGTCATACTCTTCACAACTTCTAAACATTCTTTCTCATTCTTTCTTTTTAAAACAGTTGTGACAATTGCACTTACCGTTTAGAGAATGTTAAGACTGTTTCAAAAAATGAGCCAAAGCGATTGAGAAAAACTGTAAATATATCACACACACAAATATTCAGGCACAGGTGGATCTGACATTCAAGCATAATGAACACATGAATCATTAGCCATATATGTATTCAACAGTCAAAATCACACTTTAAGGTTAATATGGTCATTAAAACGAATCAAGATTAATGAGAAACAGAGAAATGAAAATATGCTGTTTTGCACACAAGTCAACAAGGCAAGGTCAAGATATGCCTTATATAAGCCAAATTTAACGATAATCACCCAAAAACAGTATTATTTTTTTCATAAACATGAAATATAAAAACTAGTTTTCATTGCTAATCAATGATAAAAGCAATCTGCGCTGCTGTATTTAAGAAAGGACTGCATTTCGGCACGAACTTACTGCTCAAGAATCAAGCCGCTGCAATGACAGAAGCGTGATGGCCGCCGGACACCGGAAACACGATTAAGAACGGAGTGACTCGTGACTGGCACCTAGCGGACTGGAGAGAAACTACAGTGTATTTAAATAAAACGAGACTGCAGTGTCTGTCTTGTCCACTAGATGTCAGGAAAAGGCCACAGCTTCCTTACAGTAAGAACAACTAGATTGTAAAGTTGGTAAAAAGCAAACTATGATGCTGGCTTGACAAAGCCTTTTCTGACGGTTTAAACTAGCTTTTAAAGTTTGAAGTTTATACAGACATTACAGACAAACAACCAGCAAGCTAAATAAACCAACAGACAGACAGACAGACAGACAGACAGTGAGACAAACAACCAGCAAGCTAAATAAACCAACAGACAGACAGACAGACAGACAGACAGTAAGACAAACAACCAGCAAGCTAAATAAACCAACAGACAGACAGACAGATAGAAAGACAGACAGACAGAAAGACAAACAACCAGCAAGCTAAATAAACCAACGGGCAGACAGATAGACATAAAGACAGACAGATAGATAGATAGACAGACAGACAGATAGATAGATAGATAGATAGATAGATAGATAGATAGATAGATAGATAGACAGACAGACAGACAGACAGAAAGACAGACAGTAAGACAAACAACCAGCAAGCTAAATAAACCAACAGACAGAAAGACAGATAGATAGATAGATAGATAGATAGATAGATAGATAGATAGATAGATAGATAGATAGATAGATAGACAGACAGACAGACAGATAGACTGACAGACAGAAAGACAGACAGTGAGACAAACAACCAGCAAGCTAAATAAACCAACAGACAGACAGACAGATAGAAAGACAGACAGACAGAAAGACAGACAGAAAGATAAACAACCAGCAAGCTAAATAAACCAACAGACAGACAGACAGACAGACAGACAGTGAGACAAACAACCAGCAAGCTAAATAAACCAACAGACAGACAGACAGACAGACAGACAGTAAGACAAACAACCAGCAAGCTAAATAAACCAACAGACAGACAGACAGATAGAAAGACAGACAGACAGAAAGACAAACAACCAGCAAGCTAAATAAACCAACGGGCAGACAGATAGACATAAAGACAGACAGATAGATAGATAGACAGACAGACAGATAGATAGATAGATAGATAGATAGATAGATAGATAGATAGACAGACAGACAGACAGACAGAAAGACAGACAGTAAGACAAACAACCAGCAAGCTAAATAAACCAACAGACAGAAAGACAGATAGATAGATAGATAGATAGATAGATAGATAGATAGATAGATAGATAGACAGACAGACAGACAGATAGACTGACAGACAGAAAGACAGACAGTGAGACAAACAACCAGCAAGCTAAATAAACCAACAGACAGACAGACAGATAGAAAGACAGACAGACAGAAAGACAGACAGAAAGATAAACAACCAGCAAGCTAAATAAACCAACGGGCAGACAGATAGACATAAAGACAGACAGATAGATAGATAGACAGACAGACAGACAGACAGAAAGACAGACAGTAAGACAAACAACCAGCAAGCTAAATAAACCAACAGACAGAAAGACAGACAGACAGACAGACAGACAGACAGATAGATAGATAGATAGATAGATAGATAGATAGATAGATAAACAGAAAGACAGACAGACAGACAGAAAGTCAGACAATGAGACAAACAACCAGGAAGCTAAATAAACCAACGGACGGACGGACGGACGGATGGACGGGCGGGCGGGCGGGCAAACAGACAGACAGATAGACAGACAGATAGATAGATAGATAGACAGACAGACAGACAGACAGACAGACAGACAGAAAGACAGACAGTGAGACAAACAACCAGCAAGCTAAATAATCCAACAGACAGACAGACAGACAGAAAGATAGACAGTGAGACAAACAACCAGCAAGCTAAATAAACCAACGGACAGACAGACGGACGGACGGGCGGGCGGGCGGGTGGGCGAGCAGACAGACAGACAGATAGACAGATAGATAGATAGACAGACAGACAGACAGACAGAAAGACAGACAGTGAGACAAACAACCAGCAAGCTAAATAAACCAATGGAAAGACAGACGGACGGGCGGGCGGACAGACAGACAGACAGATAGACAGATAGATAGATAGATAGACAGACAGACAGACAGACAGACAGACAGACAGAAAGACAGACAGTGAGACAAACAACCAGCAAGCTAAATAAACCAACAGACAGACAGTCAGACAGACAGATAGATAGATAGATAGATAGATAGATAGAAAGACAGACAGACAGACAGACAGACAGACAGATAGATAGATAGATAGATAGATAGATAGATAGATAGATAGATAGATTTTAAGAATTCTAAGTTTCAGTTTTAATGGTATAAAATTAAGGGCAATTTTAAAAAGTTAATATAAACATTCAGTTAATACAGTAACTTTTACTTGAAAATTTGATGTACATGATACTTAATTAAATGTAGTAAAATTTTAATAAATATTTTACTGAAACTTTCTACATTTTATTTAATCATGTACCACATGACTTACAGAAGTCTTCCATATGGTAGCTTAGTCTATAAATCAACATCACCTTGGATTACTGGCAGTAGAAACAAAAAAACACAATGACGGTAACAATGAAAAGGTCATTTTTCTTATCATGTACAGGTAATTTTGAGTAAAAAAATTACTTCAAGCTTGACAAAACTTAACAACAACAACAACAAAATTAACAATAAAACAGTGTAAATAAACATGCAAACAGTGAAACCATGCACGCTCATTTATTATTCAAGCCCAGAGCCAGCTTCGAAAAGTTAAATCAAATTTACTTATTTTATTTACCTGTGATATTTACTCAAATTAGTGAATAAATATGACATGGTTTTCTACTTTAGGACTGATACATGATGAATAATATTTACTTATAAGCTAGGACATTCATTTTTATATGTTTGAATTGAGTACAAAATGTAGAATTTACTTAATATTTTAAGTTCACACTTAAACTAGCATATTCAATATAGAAAGTACTTAATGTTTTCTGCTATTTTTACTTCACAAAAAAAAAAAAAAATTGGAGGGGGGTGAAGTTGCAAATGCATTCTAAGGTTAATCTGAAAAATAGCAAACTACATGTGAAAACACGTGAACAAAAATATCTTAATTAAGAGATTCCTGTAATGCCAGATAAAAAATATCACTTTATTATGAAGTTAAATACTTTTTTCCTTTTTGTTAAAAGACCCAGACACATCTTCCCAATTTTTTTTACACAGTAACAATATCAAAACATTCTCTGAACGGCCTCGTCTCAAATAATGGGATGTCATGTTTTATACGTATTGAGGTGGGTGTGGCTGGCGACCTGCTGCTCATACGTCAGAGCTCAATAGTAATAAAGCAGAGATGAAGAACTCATAATGGAGTTAGTAAAGTACAGTCACGAGCTCTCTCTGAGGATTGAGTTCACTTGTGTCAAGGAGCTTACTGGGCAGCCAAGTGTCAACATCAAGAATGGCCACTTAACGTCAAGTACAGATCTGCTGCCTAAACGTGAGAACAACATCTTGGTGGAGTTTTGTTTGCTTATTTAGCTGATGAAAGGGTGACAGAATGGACGTAATAACCTGCCGGGTGCCTAATTAGGATCTGTGGTATGGGTGGCTGGATATAGATGCATTGATACGGATGATTTGCACTTCTGATCACACATAAAGCAGTTGCTGTATCTTTATTGCGGCATTATTTGTGGTATAAAGACATCCTATTGTTTATGTATTTTATATCGTGTTTCATAGAGTCAGGGCACTTGATAACCTGTGAAGCACGCAGGTGCTGCTGGCTTGTCAAAGTGTTTCCATGGAGACCAGCGCGCGATAAAGAGGAGGAATGCGATCAAAATATCGCGTAACGAATTAATTAAATCATTTTCGGTTGTTACTGGGGATTATAAAGGCTGTTTACAGTTTATAGACTGAACTAAACTCAGCTAGTGATAATGGCTCAGCAAAGAAAAAAGGGAATTTAGATATTATGAAACTTAGTTCTAAAGCTGAATATTAGGCTACTCAAACTGAATGTTACTGATTCTTTAATATGTTCCTGAGAGCCACTAATTCTTCTGTGTTCACTGTAGTGGACATATGCTTTTTAATATTGCTTTAACAGTCCTTGGGCACTATGGGCTTCTCTGTGATAGCCTATTCATATTTGGTGGGTGTGGCCAATGTAATATAATAATGATGTTTATAAAGTATTAATGATATAAAAACATTTATAATATGTTGCTTTTACATACAAGTAGGCCTACCATAGTAATAGAAATACCATGATCACTACAGTTTTTGTTACAGTAACACTTTACAATAAGGTTCAATTTGTTAACATTAATAAATTAATTAGATGTAATGAACTAACAATGGACAGTATCATTTTTACAGTATTTATTCATCATTGTTAATGTCAGTTTACAAAAATACAATTGTTCATTGTTAGTTCATGTTAGTTCATAGCATATTTACTAATGTTAACTAAAACAACTTTTGTTTTTAAAATTTATTGCTATATGTTGAAAATAACATTAACCAAGATTAATAAATTCTGAGATACTAAGATTGACAGTCAGGTGTCCATATATTTACCATAAATAATAAAACATCAACAACACACACACACACACACACACACACGCACACACACTCACCCATACACACACACACTCACGCATACACACACACACACACACACTCACGAATACACACACACTCACGCATACACACAAACACACACACTCACGCATACACACACACACACACTCACGCATACACACACACTCACGCATATACACACACATTCACGTATATACACACACACTCACGCATACACACACACACGCATACACACAAACACACACACTCACGCATACACACACACACACTCACGCATATACACACACAAACACTCACGCATACACACAAACACACATACTCACACACACACACACACACACACACACACAAACACACACTCACGCATTTACACACACAAACACTCACGCATACACACACACTCACGCATACACACAAACACACATGCTCACACACACACACACACACACACAAACACACACTCACGCATTTACACACACAAACACTCACGCATACACACACACTCACGCATACACACAAACACACACACTCACGCATACACACACACACACACTCACGCATTTACACACAAACACTCACGCATACACACACACTCGCGCATATACACACACACTCACGTATATATACACACACACACACTCACGCATACATACATACACAGATACACACACTCACGCATACACACACTCACACATACACACAAACACACACACTCACGCATACACACACACACATTCACGCGTATACACACACAAACACATACACACAAACACACACACTCACGTATACACAAACACACACACACACACACACTCACGCATTTACACACAAACACTCACGCATTCACGCACACACACATTCACGCATATACACACACAAACACTCACGCATACACACACTCACGCATACACACAAACACACACACTCACGCATACACACACACACACACACACACTCACGCATTTACACACACAAACACTCACGCATACACACACACACACACACACACACACTCACCTATATACACATACACACTCATGCATACATACACACACACACAAACACACACACTCACCTATATACACATACACACTCATGCATACATACATACATACACACACACACACTCACCTATATACACATACACACTCATGCATACATACATACATACACACATACACACACACTCAAGCAAACACACACGCACATACACACACTCACGCATACACACCCGAGGTAAGCAGGCAGTAAACTGAATTTTATTTTAAAGAGATGTTTGCGAACATTTTCTATCGATCATGGCAGCAGTAGTTCATCAAATAATGATCAAAATGATGGAGAAGAGCGTTATGACCTGGCATATATCCAGAAGCGCGGTGTGGTCCAGTGCTTTTAACCCATTAAGCTCGAAACAGCCTGCCAAGAAAAAAATAATTATCAAAATGTAAATAACTACAGTCTTGAGCAACCAGTCACTTTAAAGCTTAGAAGCTTTACTTTACAATGCATATATGACCAAAACAGAACAAGTGCTTTGAAATTTGCAGACAAATCAGAAGTGTTCCGCTTTGATAATTTATTAATAATTTTGCACTGTAGATATTATTGTAATCGATAAAAACATCAAATTGATCAAATTACCATGTGTCATATGTCATTGGAAAGCTCTCAAAGAGTAGAATACAACCAGCCTATTTATTTCACTCACTCACAAAAATATAGCGAATAAAAACTAAGTATATGTCTTTGATATTCATGTTACATGTTAACAGGTGTTGCTTATAAGCTGCATTTTCACTTATAACTTCACAAAAAATAAACAAAACATAAAATGCCATTACTTAGAGGAGGGGATTATCTTTAAAATGAGCCCACACACAACGTAATCGGATGCATAGATCATTAGATAATCCACATGAAGCACAATGTACATGCAGCACACAATGGCTAAATGGCTAAAACACGTTAGCTTTCCTGGATCAGATGACTTTTTTGCAAATGATATAGTACTTTGTCCAGCGTCATGGAATGCTAAACCAATTATATTAGGATTCAGATCGCTGCAACCAAAGGTGGAAGTCATCCAAATATGGGCAGAGAGGATCGTTCACGCTAATAGGCATTTGGAAAATGACGATGGTAGAGTAAAACTGTTCCAAAGACCTATGTGACCATTAACCATAAGGAAAAAGTTGAAATCAGAAAGTTTTAATAAAAATAAATCTACAGGACATAAAAGTGCCCAAAGTTAAAGAAACACTTACTGTATATATTACATAAATGGATACAGTGGTGTGAAAATGATTTTATTTCTCAGTAGGCCAAATGAAATGGACTGAATCATTATAAACTTTACTTCTCAGGAATGGGATTCTGTTTGTCTTTCCAGCCATCAGTCACCATGGTGGGCCAATGCTTTCTGCATCACAGGGCTATTGCCAATGCCTTATCTTCTATTGGCACCACTCTAGGTCTGAGTACCCTGCCCTTGCTCACCAACTATCTCCTCAGCAGGTTTGGTTGGCGGGGGAGCTTTCTGGTGCTGGGAGGGGTTCTAATGACCTGCTGCATTTGTGGGGCTGTGATGCGACCTCTGGAAGTCAAACCAAAGACAGACAAAGAATAACCAACCAATTGCCAAAAAAAAAAAATACTTTTCCATCAGGGTATTATTATAGTTTGTATCTGTTTTTCTAGTTTTAAAATAAAGTTGAATTTAGCTTATTATTTTTTTTTTTTTCATTTGGTTTTAGGTTTTACTTTTTTCAGCGTTTTCTAGTTTCAGTTTAGTTTTACTTTTTCACTTGGGCTGCACAATATGAAGGGAAAATGCGATATACGATAACATTATTATCTATTGCGAAAAACCTAAGATTAATGTGTCAAAATGTATTTTAATTATATTCAAGTAAAATCAGAAAACAATGACATATCCAAGTGACATGAAGTGACAGTCTTTTTTTTTCATCCAGTATTATATGGCATTACTGGCAATCAACTGTATATCTAAAAAAGGCTGTTTTTTTTCTTTCTCTCCTCTTATCTCCCCAATTTGGAATGCCCAATTCCCAATACGCTCTAGGTCTTCATGGTGGTGTAGTGACTCGCCTCAATCCAGGTGGCAGAGGATGAATCTCAATTGCCTCCACGTCTGAGACCATCAGTCCGCGCATCTTATTACGTGGCTTGTTGAGCGTGTTACTGCAGAGACATGCGTTTGGAGGCTTCGCGCTATTCTCCGCAGCATCACGCACAACTCACCACGTGCCCCACCGAGAGCGAAAACCACATTATAGTGACCACGAGGAGGATACCCCAAGTGACTCTACCCTCCCTAGCAACCGGGCCAATTTGGTTGCTTAGGAGACCTGGCTGGAGTCACTCACCCCTGGATTTGAACTCGTGACTCCAGGGGTGGTAGTCAGTGTCTTTGCTCCCTGAGCTACCCAGGCCCCCCAAAAGGCTGGGTTTAATTATCAATTTACGTGGGCCTAAGGACATCTTAAGATAAACAAATTATGGGGTGAATGGCCTTGACATGTGAGGCTTTCCATTGCTTTCCCACATTCTGCTTTCCAACTCCTCTCACTTCCACATATAATCTTTAATCATATTGTTTATTTATATGTAGTTACATTTTAATCTGAGAAAGTAGGCCTTTTGAACAAGGGTTGGCATAAGGGTTGCAACAAAGGACTATTTTGATCATGATTAATCTGTCAATTATTTATTTGATTGTTCAGATAAAGGCTGAATTTTATTTCTTGTAATTTATTGAAAAACAAGATTTTCCTGTCTATTCAATATTCTCCTCTAAACAATGTGCAATTACCCTATATACAGTATTGTGTGCAGAAAATATAAAATATAACTTTTAAAAACAAACGGTACAATATAAATTGCAGACAGATTTTCACATGATCAAAACCAAAACAACTGTTTGTCCATAGTTAGGAAGCAGAACGTTGATTCAAATAACTAAATACAAATAATAGTCATGAAAAACAAAACCACAAACTGTAACTGGTAAGAGGCAGAATGTTCAGCACAATGTTCAGGAACACTAATATTCCCTCCTCTGAGCAAAGTAACACGTTCCTGTGGCCTAATTTAGGGGAATACAGGTAAAGGGGGACACTAAAGTTAAATTATTTATTATTATGTGTATTCTTCCATTACTAAAAAAGCATTATGTTAATCCTAAACTAGTATTGCCAGGACCCCGACACTCTTGTTGTGGTTTTATTTAGTGTCGGGATCCTTTCACCCGTTTATTCTGGTTTTGTGTTTCTGTTTTCTGTTATTGAGCACAAGGCTTCTGTTTGTGTCTTGTCACCATGTGCTTCATCTCTCTTGACCCCGCCCCCCTTGTTTGCCTTGTTATTGGTTCAAGTCCCTCACCTGCCCTCCTTGCTTCCCCTTTATGTTCCCTCTGTTTACACTGTTCTGTGCTGGATTGTCTCTCACTCTTGCACTTCTGTTCCATGTTCTTTGTTTATCTTGTTGGTCTGATTTGTGCTGTTTTCTGGTCTGGTTCAGTGCATTCAGTTCTCTGTTTTACCTTTTTTGTTAGTCTGCCTAGTTTGTTTGGTTTTGTTTTTTTCGCTATTATAAGTGAAAAAAAAAAAAAAATGTGTGTCTCAGTTCCTTCCTGAGCCTAAGTCTTGAATTGTTTGCTCTGTTCCTAAAATAAGTTCTTTCTCTCTTCCAAATTTTTTTTTCTCTTCAAAAAAAAAAAAAAAAAACATTTCTCTCCATATGCATTCTGTAATGTAATTGATGACGGCTATGTATTTAGCTTGAGTGGTATAAATGGCATATATTGACTAATCATTGATGGTGTGTATTTATGATGTGTGGTATTTAATTATGTATTCTGTGGCTATTTATGTGTTAAAGCATTAAAAGCATAAGATTACATGTTTACTGGCACCTGGTGGCCAAGGTTGGTACCGCATGCATTTTTTTGAAGAGAGAAAATAAAAAATTTAAGAGAGAGAAAATTTTGGAAGAGAGAAAAAAAAATTTAGGAAGAGAGAAAAAAATTTAAGACTTAGGCTCAGGAAGGAACTGAGACACTATTTTTTTTTTTCACTCTGCAGTTCAGAGCTTCCGTATATTTTAAACTTTTCCAATGAAAAAATTAGTTTCCCCTTTACTCATAGATTTATAATACTTGTCTGCTATCTGCATCTCCATAAAC